>NC_030991.1:4126530-4205313 GCF_000149955.1 Fusarium oxysporum f. sp. lycopersici 4287
TGGGGAGAAGCTTGGCTTCTAAATGCTTGTAAAAGGTTTCGATTCCTTCCACTTGTATCCTCAATGCATGATTTTCATTTCGAAGCTTTGCCTTCTCTTTTTCTGTTTGCTTATGCTGCTGCAACAGCTGACTCTTTTCCTCTTCCCTTCTGCAACTCTTGTTGAAGTCTGTTTTGATTTTCTCCAGGATGATGTTAAATGTCTCCTGTAGCTCGTTGTTCATACTGGGGGGGATGGCCGGCCCGAAGAAGCAGAAATATAGTTTAGAAAAGCCTTTCTCCATCACCTTAGTTTCATCTCTTAGTAGATTCATCTCTCGTTCCAGTTTGTTAAAGCTTTCTGTCGAACTGTTGAACTGGATTTCAAAGTTCAGTGCCTTCGACTGGTGGTGTTGTACTGTTTCCTTCACATCATCTAAGATTCTTTGTTTCCTTATATCCCCTACCATTCTTTTCTTAAATCCCTCCTTTTCATCATTATCAGTCGTTATTTCTTCATCATCAGATTCTAACAGATCCATCACTACATCCTGTCTCATAGTAGCTTCAGTGGATCCAATCTCCCTTGCGGTGGCTATATCACTTGCTACAGCCTCCAACTCACGGAACATAGCTTCTGAACTTTCATCTTCTCTCAAGATCAGTTGACGCAGTATAGAGACCACGAACCGGATCTCATCACGGAGAAGCTGTGGATTTTGAAATATAAAAGCGGTCTGCGATGCGTAATGGGAAAAGTAGTCCTGGAATTTTTGGCAATGATTTAGGTCGCCAGCCATTTCTTGGATCTCTGCCTGAAGAGAAGAGCATTCCGATGGCCGACGTCCCACACATGTTCTAACGCTTCGAGATGTAGGCTCAAGTAATGTCTTCGTTCCATGCTCGATACCCTTGTAAAGCTCCAGCCTTTGGTTCCAGCATATAATGCGCTCATCAACTCCTTTATCAGAAGGATATTCTGTATAGACTTCGTCCGCCACCCGCTTCTCCAAGCCCGTTTTGATATCCTCAGTCGCGTAGCTCATCATAGCAGGTAACCTGTCTCGAACATGCTCCCACGCTGTATAGGGGAAGATGAGCAAGACCATTTTGAAGGCAAGGAGGTAATACATGTCAGCCTTGCGGTTGAAAAGACTATTGATCATATCAATAAGAAGTTTGGCATGCTTCATCTCCAGCCTTGCCACAGAGTATCGCTCTAGCTCCCTACGTCGCAGGTTGTCCTCCCGGCTTATTCTTGCAAACTTCATGAAATTCTCTTTCTGCTTCAGTGGTGATTCTGGTTCACTTGGGCTCCCCATTTGCCCACTGTGAGGACTTTGCGCGACATCAATATGGACACTAGTTGGGCCGTTTTTCTTCGTTGTACTTCGCAAAGGGGAGTCCACGTCAACGACAAGTTTCTCAGCTTTTCTCTGCTCCTCATGCATATCGCTGTCCCTGTTTTGTCTTTCTGTATCAGTATTTAGGGAAGCATTGTCCACGCTACCGCTGCTTTCCATAACACCGAGTTCGGGGTTCGTCTGTTCATCATTCGTTTTTTCCCCAGAAATGGCCATGTACGCCTCAGTACCACCCCCCATTTCTTCACTCCCCATCTCAATGTCACTCCCCACCTCAGGCATATTGGTATCGCAATTTTGCTTATTCGTCCCAATTGCGCGGGATGGATAATCCACGCTACCCGAAATTTCCATATCTTGTAGTTCCGTGTTACTTTGCCCATGGTTATTTTTTCCTTCATGAAAGGCCCTGCCCACCTCACTATCGCCTCTCACCTCTTGCATATTGGTATCACTGATTGGTTTACCCGTTTCCACTTCGCAGGAGCGGGGATTCACCTCACCCGAACTCTCCATGCCATCCAATTCAGGCTCCCTTGGCTCATCATCCGCTGCCTCTGCGGGACAGGCCATGTCCGCGTCAGGGTCCCTTCCCACCTCACGCATATCGCTGTCACTGTTTCGTCTTTCGGTATCAGGTTCCACGGTACCCGAAATTTCCGTATCATGTAGTTCCGTGTCAATCTGCCCATTGTTCGTTTTGCCTTCGGAAATGGCCATCATGACCTCACCGTCGCTTCTTACTTCCTGCACATTCGTATCACTGTTTTGGTTATCCGTGTCAACTTTGCGAGTTCCGGGATTCACACTACACAAAACTCCGATGCCATCAAGTTCGGCTGTATTTCGTTCATCATTCGAATTTATTGGAACAACGAGTTCTTCTACTTCTACGTTAGCAATATGACCCTTCTTATTTCTGAATCAGGCAGTTTATAATCAACTCGTTCTCCCTCCGTATAATGCTTAGAATTTTATAATTTGATCCTAATCGTACCTGGTCGTTTTCCTTCTGTCTCAGGCAGCTCTTCTCCAACTCGACGTCTTTTTCTTGTCGGGACTTCCTCTCTGGTCCTTGGTTCGGTGCTAGACTCAACGGGAGACGTTTCTCTTAACCTCTTTCCCCTCCGATCTACCTCATGTATATCAGGTATTGTCACATCTTCATCACGTACAGAGTAATTTTTACCTTCCACATGCATATCGTTACCATCTGTCTCTTTCTCCGTTGTCATCAGAATACCCGTGGTAATGTTGGTATTTGTGAATGGATTGGTTACATCTTCCGCAGTGGTCAAGAAACTGAAGGGAGTGTCGGCAACTCGGTTTATGCTGGTAAAGGTGACCGCCATGCTCCCTGAATGACTGTCTATATTTTTCTCCGTCCTAAGATTGCTCGTCTTGGCAAAATGCCTCCCATCCATTTCTGGCGGTGTATGAGCTTCGACCTCACTTTTTCCTATACCTGGTCGATTTATGTAACCTTCTTGATCAAAGGCCTTGGCCGCAGAGGTCTGATCTCTCTGTTTCGAGCAGTTTTTATTCCCTTTATCAGGATTACCACTTTCAAGATGCACCCCCATTTCTTGCAGGCCTTGTCTATCACAAGAATCGGGCAGGCTAATATTTCCCGTCTCAGTACCCGTCCTAGAAGAGGCATTGGCTTCAATTTGTTCCACCGCCTTTGCGGTGCCGGTAATTGTCTTTTGAACCAGGGCATCTCCTTCCGTATGGTTGTTTGACCCAGCCCTACCAATTGGAGGGTTAGCCTTTCCTTCTCCATGCTCTACTCCTTCCATGGTGTTAGCAACCCTTTCATAACTCCCTGCAGGAGAAGTAATGCCATTGCTACCAGAGTCTCCATCCTGAGCATCCAGCATAGCAGTATCAAGCTCTGGATCCGCCATTCCATTTTCCTCCAAGAGGGGATTGGCATCAACTTCGTAACCAGCCACCTGAATGCTTTCAGCTTCCCTCGTTGGGGAACTGGGGCTGTCTGGGCGACCACCAACATAAATGGTTTCGCATATCTTTGTGCAGCGACCGGCAGCCGCTTGCTCGTCCTCCTCGTTGAGCATTGGAATATTGTTTCCAATTCCAACATGTTCTGCGTCTAGCATGAAAGTATCGTTTTCCCGGTTTCCAACAGGCTCCCCATTATTTGCGGCTTTGCTTCTCTTGTCTTGTTTCTTTCGGAGCTTGCGCACCTTTCCTCCCCTTTCCATCTCTTTGCCAGCAAAATTATCCTTATCATCTATTCGGGTATTCTGTAAGTTAGTACTACGCCGTGTCCTTAGAAGCATGACTGTCGCACGTCGGCCGGCAACACTGAGAGGTAGATCGAAAGATGAGCTGCAATCGCACTTGTCTCTGGAGAGATTCGCTGTGTACAGTATTTTAGAAGGAACACATGAGTTAATATTATAGCATAAGTCCCTTTGAGACACCTATAGGCGGCCATGCCGGATTAGGAACAGGGGTACATGGCGGAGTTAAAAATAAGGCTGATGACCAATATAGATTAACAAGGCTCAAGATACTATTCTTCAGTATCTATAGACATTTTAGTCTCTTCTAACATAGAGGTCGGTATCAATTTTTATACCAAAATTATCTACATATGCTTAAGTAGCACGGTTCGGGCTTTCTCTCCTCCTCTTTCACACACCAGACTATCTATCGATACTGCAGTCCTGGATACTCAGGTTCATCTTCTTCCTCCAGTTGAGTCATCTCAGATCCCGTCAGACGATGGAAGAGAATAGAATGCCAAGCCGATGATAATGTAGAGGCCGGTGAGCATAGCGCCTTCGAGGTAGTTGCACTTGGCATCTTGAACGGTACATGTAACGAAGAGGACAGACATTGCGAAGACAACAGTCTGAACTGTGTATATTCCGTTAGACAATGCTACGATAAGAAATCTCTCTGTCAGACTTACAAGTTTCGAAATGAAGCGTCATTTCATAACCAGCGATCCAGCCAACAATGACCAGGAAGGGAGTAACCAGAAGGGCAATCTGGATAGAAGAACCGATGGCAACTCCCATGGCAAGATCCATCTTGTCCCTGGTGGCGACAACAACAGCAGTGACGTGCTCCGCAGCATTGCCGACGATAGGAATCAAGATGAGACCAACGAAAGCTCGGCTAATACCGGAAGCCTTGACGAAATCATCGATACTGTCAACGAGGTAATCGGCACAGAAAGCAATAAGGAGGGTGGTGACAGCCAAGACGGCGATAGCAGCAATGGGACCAAGAGTGGGTTCCACGTCTTCAACCTCCCCGCTGCCTTCGTTTTGGTTCTCGGGATCGAAAAGGTTGCTGTGCGTTCGAACCTGGAAAACGAGGTACAAGACGTAGAGCGAGAGAAGAATGATGGCAGTACCGTGAGACAGTGTGAGGATACTCTGGGCCTTCTCGTTAGAACTACGCTGGTCAAGGACGGCGTAGAGCTAGAACAATTAGTTAAGACTTTTGCGCGAGTTTGATTCAACATACAGTTGCCGGGAGGATGAGCGAGGCGGAAGCCAAAGTCATGAGAGAGCAAGTCGTCTGGGCAGTAGCCGGAGAAAATGTCTGCTCGTATCCCTTTCCCGACTCGCCTCGATGCATTACACCGCCAAGCAAGAAGCACATTCCCATGACCAAGAGAAGGTTGGAAAGAATGCTACCGAGCATTGAGGCCTGCACAAGCGCGATTTCGTTTCGCTTGAGAGCAGCAATGCTGACCTACAAACGCGGTTAGCCATCATTGGGCAAGGTAAAGCCTTCGGGGTATGGCACAATTAATTCCACCGCATTTCCAAAGGTAGCATTCAGGAGTCCACCGAGGGTATCACCAAGTTTCATTGAGACCTCCTCGGTCGCAAACGATAGAATAGCGGCGAGTGGGATGATAGCAAAGAAGTTGAGAGTGAAAACCGCCGTTGAGCCCCAGCCCATCTTGCCAGCGATGATACCGAG
This sequence comes from Fusarium oxysporum f. sp. lycopersici 4287, assembly GCF_000149955.1. Lineage (NCBI taxonomy): Eukaryota > Fungi > Ascomycota > Sordariomycetes > Hypocreales > Nectriaceae > Fusarium > Fusarium oxysporum. Next base: position 4,131,842 of record NC_030991.1, read on the forward strand.
AGGCACCATGACTAAGAGGAAGTTGACATAGTCTGTTAAGCCGGATTAGTGAGATATGCGACCGAAGATCAATGATTGTAAACGTACTGCTTAGAAGAGTGACCTTGGCAATATGCCAGCAGTGGGCCAGACTTCTTTTGGCGCCGCTACAATAATTGTTAGTGGGGGCCGATGCAGAAGCCCCAAGAAGGGGGCTGGTAACGGATTGCCTGTTCATGTTTTTTGTCGACTTTGCCACTTGGTGCAGTGATTGCAGGCTCGTACTGCTGGAGAATGAAGCTGAATCGAGCCTCTGGTATTTTCGAGATATGAGCAATGAGGGTCCTGACTAGAAAGCTAAAGGAGGGGGGCCCTTATAAGTAGCAAAGCAAGGCAAGGTTCTTGGCTCCATAAGTCAAGATTCTGAACTGTGGCTTAGCCTCCTTGTTTCGTTTCCGGTCAGCAGGTAAGGCTGACTGGTGGGCTCACTATCATCTGAAATGCCCAGGTCCTCACCATGCGTTAACTGGTTGGCGAGTACGACTTGTTGGCAAAAGGCGAAAAGAAAAAGAAAAAGGAAGCTCAAGAAGCTCAACTGCACCACCCATGATAACAAAGGCTGTACCAGAACACAGTCAATCGTAGGATCAGTGGAGGCCTAAGGAACATAATAGATATTATCATAGTTTATTGTTAGACACTTTTTTGACGATGTGGCTAGTTGTGAACCAGCCAGGCTCTGAAATCCCATAATTCATTGTACGTTTCAAGCCACAGAAATTCCCAACGAATGTGTATCAACGAAGCATCTTCAGGTGGGCATCCTGGTACTGGATTGGCCTGTTCGACGATAACGGCTAACTTTGGGATTCACGCTTTGCTCGCTGCGCCACCCATACCCTTGTTACTAATGAACGCTGCAAACGCTCAAGAAACCAAGGCGACTAACAGGAGGCCTCGCTGACTGAACAATTTCGCACTGATACGAATGAGCGAGTAACAGTTCCATTATAAAACGGCTTTGGCCTTATCTACAACTATAGTTTTTCTGATTCGCAATAGAAGGTCTCTTGTTATTGCTTACGGTTTAGCTCATATTCTAGCATTCTCATCTAAAATTTGGGTAATTCGACGAGTAAAATGCCTTACGTCACAAATTTGATTACCAAATTGTTCCATTACTGGTGTGTTTGCCAGATTGGTGTGCTACTCCGCCTTCTTCGCCAGGATGAGGTTGGAAAACCACAGGGTCATCGGAGCACACGACGCTAAAAAAGACTGCTTAGGAATCACAATAGCATCTTCCAGTAAGAATTCGTCGATAGTTGTGCTTCGTTGGAGAAGCAATGATTTGGAAAGGGCACCTGCACGAAATGGCATTAAAGATGTGACTTTGATCGATCTGGCCCGATTTGTGTATTATACCAACATGTTTGGTGGGCCCAAGGAAGTATCTTCAGCGACGCTGAAAATGGCAGAGTATTGACCACCAGCGCCGGCTCCAATAATCTGCTTGCTACGGATGGCGGTGTTATCGATCACAGTGGGAGTGTGTATGTCGTCGGTCGTGCCTTGGCCGGTCTGGTAGTTGCCAGAAAAGCCCCAAGAGAAGACCTTTCCGTCGGAGGCGATGGCGAAGCTGTTGTCAGTACCAGCGGCGACAGCGACGATGTCGTTGTGGTCTGGAATGATCTGCGTCAGTGTACATGTCAAACAAGTCAAATGTTAACAGGGAGCTTACCGGGTTGGACCGTAGGCCTAAAGAGAATACGAGGATTGCCTCGATCGTCGTAGATGGTGTTGTCCTCAGAAAGCTTGTCAAACTCGAAGCCAACTTGGTAGCCATCGACACGGCCCCAAGTCAAGATATCACCCTTGGCAGAGCAAGCGATAGAGTGGTGCCCGCCACCATCAATATCTGTGATCTTGTTATGATTGAGGTAGGAAAGCTTAGCAGGTCGAAGGATGACAGCATCGTCCTCACCAGCGTTTGATTCGACACCGACCTGGCCAAAGTTATTAAGACCCCAACCGTAAACCTGGCCGTCCGTGTCAATGGCAAAGCTGTGGTACGAACCGCAAGCGATTTTGCTAATTCTGCCGCGTGGCAGACAAACACCCCGGGGGATGAGGCAGGACATCTTGTGGCGCTCAATGATGCGTCGGCCAAGCTGGTTCTGCTGACCACAGCCCCAGGCGAAAACGTTACCCTTGTCATCAAGAGCGAGAATGTGGTTGGAACCGGCAGCGAGGGCCTTGATGTTCTTGGGGTCGCGCAACATAAGAGGTGTAGACTGGACCCTGACGGTCTCTGAGAAGCCGAGAATACCTTCGCTAGATCGAAATGTTCCCCAGCCGTAGACCCGACCGTCCTCAGTAAGGGCGAAAGTAGCGCTATCACTAGCAACGACTTGGACAAACCTAGTACCGGGAGCAAAGTGTTCGCTCGATACGGCAGTCGGTGTACTCTCCTTCGGATTGATGCCAGTATCATCCTCGTCCTCCGAGTAAGAGCCTTCCGACTTATCCATGTCACAAATGCCACCATCCCAGCTGGTGTCTCTGCCGAGAGCGCCCTGATCATTGACACCCCATGTCAAGATCTTGTTATCGCGCGTCAACGCGACAACATGCATGCCTCCGCAAGATACCTGAACGGCGCTGACCTTGCTGGCGGAGAGATTATCATTAAGCCGAGGACGCTTGACATCAATGGGTTTCTTGTTGGCAATGCGCCTGCTACCGAGGCCAAGTTCACCAGAGGATCCCTCACCGAAAACGTAAACATGTAGGATCTGAGTAGGCGCCTTGTTGATCTTCTTGCCGATATGAGGGAATTTGGATCCCTTCTTAGGCCGAGATCTCTTGTCGGCAGGACGGCTAGGCTCATCGCTTTTCACCCTTGGTATATGTTCAGTCATTGCGGACAGCTTCCTAACAGGCTATGGATCGCGAAATGGTATTTAACAACAAATCTCTTCTGTGCCACAACTCACCATATGCTCACGCTAATAATCTAAAAGCTATAATAAGCCGCGCACAGAGCGGTTTGCCTTTTAACAGGAGACTGGTTTATGTTTCATTTAGCCCACCCACTTGTAGTGTGAAATGACGACGAAGGTTGTGACAATTGTTCTTAATAGGGAGAATTTTTGTATTCTCTAATCTTCTGGCTGATATGCATTAGTTATACATTGCTAGGTAAGTGAATAAACGTTATCAGGCTAACGCGTAATTTGCTATACCGAGGTGACAAACAAGGGTAAGCTGGATAGGTAGAGGTGATAACAAGATCTCCTCTGTGGATAGAGAAGTGGACCTATACCGTAAGTGTACAAAGTGTAACTGAATAACAGAATGTTCTTAAAATCGAACCGAAAATCGTGAGGAGACTGAAAATGATATCAATCGATTGTCACAATATGATTACTTTTTAGCTAGTTTTAGCGTACCCTTGTTGCCGCCTCATCCAAAGCTTCGTCCGGTCCACCTTCAGCGCCATCACGATAACGACTTTGTACAGAGTTTTAGTCCCACCCGCTCCGAAAGGCTTTAGTTGTCTCAAGATTCGCCCGTGAATTGTTACACTATCTGAATTTCTAAGCGGCATTATTACGAGATTGTACCTGGGACCATGTAGCTATATCAAATTTCATCGTCATCGCAGACCTAGATTGCCAGCCGTAAGGTACTTGTAGTGTTAAAAGAATAGATTTGAAGTCCTTCTTGACTTAATGATCACATCTTTGGGTTACCTGAGCGAAGTTAAGTTAATGATTGTATCCGCTGAATCCAATAGCGTCCATTACTTCTGATTGTAATTGATGATTCGGGAAGCTTTTGACTTACTGTCCACTTTGGCAGTAAAAGCTCAAATCGTCTTGCATGGCCCGTTTTATAGACTCTAGGAGCACTTTCTCGGTCAATTGGCGAAAGATATAAATTATCCCAAGGTGCCATAGATATGATAAACTCTAAAATCATGCTTTATAGAGTCGCGTTAATGGAGAGCAACGGAAACTCCAATATTTAAAGTCTACCGCCGCATCGGTCTCATATCCAGACGAGTTTGAAGTGCCTACCTACCTGACATGTTGATAGATCCTTGCAATGGCATCCGCTCTTCACATTCTCAGACTCAAATGAAGGTGACTCCAACCATTAACAGGTAGCCTCTCGCCTACGGCTCCGAGTTGAATTACTTTGGCGTTGCATTTGCTTCTAAAACTCCTTCTAATCTACTTGATCCCCGGACCAGTGACACTCACGCATGTGCAGCTACTCGGGCCCGAATATCACATACTGGAGGCAATGAGTTGCGGTGGTAAAAACTTTCTTGTGCAATGCCTAGGAGTGACATCAAGAGCATCGCCATAACAACTGCAGGTTGCCAAATATCATGTAGGGTTATGCAACCGACGAGTCCAGTTAACCCGCTGCTCTAACCTCGGTACTTTCCATAATTCGGTTCTCGAGCCACCTCACTTGAAATTTAAGCATTCTCTTGCTCCTTTCCTTTCCAGAGTCATTATCTTGATTCGTCTGCTGCAAATTATCGTCCATGGGGAACATATCAATCCCAGTAATCGGCCATTAATAACATAGGTCGCAGCCTTTGTTTATTTGTACATATTGGGTCATAGCCACTATTCGATTAGTGTGTCTGCTAATTCTGTTTATTTTTGGCTTTAGGAAAGTACTTCATGAAGAGTTTATATAAAACAATTATCCATTTATATAAACATGAATTAGTAGGCCACTTCTACCTAGCTATTTCTACTACCCTAAAACTTGTAACGATTAAAATGCTAGAAAGCTGAAACATTTATTTAACAGACCAATTTCACTTATTGACAAATGTGAATCAGTCATAGGCTTCGGAGGAGATAGACTTTAGTTTCACATGATCATGGAGATTTTCTTTACACTTTCTCTATTATCAGTTTTGTTTCTTATCGTCACTACCCTCATACTTATCTCGCATGTGTCTTTCAAAAGCTCAGCAAGCAGCGGTGAACCGATACTATTGCTGCACGGCCTGACGAAAGGCCGGCAGAAATCGAACACCGATGAACCATCAAGGAAGTTATTACATCCTGAGTCCCCGGATTAAGTTCAAGCACAGTTTGATCCCCACCACAAATCAGAAGTATATAGAACATATTCAGTAGCTCTCTTGTACCTGGGTTAGATCATATTTCTAACAAACAACTTCAGTTCCTCACTAGATTACGAAAGACTCAACTCCTTTTAAAGGGCAATCCTTATGGCGAGCTGCATTACTATTAGACATATATTGTAAGATAAGGGGTACAGCAATGACTTCTGATTTTAGCTGCAGTATACCAGTATAGCTGAAAGTATTGGTCTTTGGCTTGACTTTTAATTCAGTATCATTTTTAACTACTAAAGAACGAATCTGTGGCGAGAACTGAGCTGGGACGGTCTGTTGTTCTCGGCAATGCTATATACAATGCAAGAATGTTAGGCCATCCCACTAAGCCCCTTAAAAACTAATCTGTATCAATGTCTGTTTGATGCGGTCAATTTCTGTTTCAGTTATCTGTAAATCTATCTCAATTTACTATTTTAGGTAGCAAAACAAAAGGCTTCAGATAGATTAAAATCTCAATCGCGGCGAATGTCTGATTAGTAGCCTAGTGTCATTTTGTCGGCCCTGTTTGTGTAGAGAATTGCTAACGATCATAATAATTAGAGGATATTCCAGAACCGGTCTCCATCCTGCTTAATGACCAAGAGCCACCCCAAGAGAGTTCGTTTTATAGCTCACCTTCCACGACCTCTCTTCATATTAAGTAGAAACTTCTTACTGTTTAGAGACAGGTGTATACGGAAACGCTGGTGAGGAACTCTACAGATCTGTGAAGCACTATTTTGATAATGATCTATCAAGGACCCCTTGAAGACTTATCCACAATAACAAGACTACAGGCTTCGAGAATGCATAGCTAGATCATTAAACTCAACGGGCCACTTCTTATATGTCATGCGCTGACACAATCAAAAGAGGTGAATGTACCGATATTTGTCGAGTATAAAGATACTCAAGAGTCCAATATTCCCGCTCCAAAGCTTTCAATGGCCTTTACCAGGAAGTTAAGCTCCTACATAAATCGGCGTTTGTCCCTTGATTTTGAGACTGTTCCGATATTATTACATTAGCCGACGTCGCGTACATATATTGGCGGATTAGAAGGCCAAGTAAGCCCTGTATCACTGATGTACTCGCACCATAATGCAAATAACACCACATAGTCAAAAGGTTTATCTTAACATTGGCTAACCGTAAATTTCCGTCTGCCATGACTTAAGAGATGGCGCAACATACCACCGTTTTGATATAAGATCACTTCTATTGTTTATTACTGATAAATCTCGGAGTTTCCATTGAGTATGGCGGTGTATATTCCATATTTTGTGTCAACCCAAGGAAACCTATGTAAGTGTATTAACGAATGCCTAAGCTCACTATCCTAGTTTTAGCCTCATCAGGAATTATCTATGTCTTGCAGTCCTAAGTGGCAGATATCGATATTTTTTTAGTTCTTGTTTCGACTGCAAGTGTAGAGAGATGCCAAGGTAAATAACACGATTCTCCATATAGTCCAATCTATAAATGGCTGAAAGGTTATTTCCATCTAAAAAACAACCCGCTTTAGCCTTTTACTGATTCACTTCGGCATCCTATAAACATAGATATAAGGCTGAGTTTGGATACTATGCATTTGCAAAGATCAGTCCGGAGCCCTCTTTCCGAAAGGTCCCCGGCTTTCTCTTCTCTACTTGTAGAAGGAAAGGGCTTTTCATGCTTCAATGGATGCCTTAGTAGTTTATGGTCTGGATCTCCCGGATGCACCGAAGGCCCCCGACGTCTCAAAGTCCAATACAGGGCCCAGAAATCGTCCCAGCGATGAGTCGGAGACAAGTTATACAGACGCTTTTAAAACATACCTCCATCAATGGGTCGAGTGGGATAATAAAGTTATTGATCATTTTGAAGCACGGTGTTGCATCTATGCGATCAGGGCTAGCGAGGCTCAGTGGCATCTGAGCGGTGACGGTGGTAGAGAGTATTTTACTTGGTGGCTACAGGACTCCGATGTACTGAGAACTTGGTATAATGCACATAAGGTGCACAGGCAAAGGGTTGCAGAGTATAAAGAGCATCTGGCACGAATGAGTCCCGGAGAATCTAAAGGCCGTAAATAGTCCATCGAATTAATTGCTCGAAACTTTAGTAGGGCATATTCACAGCTGCCATATACTACGTCATCGAGCCGGGATGTCACTCTTGCGGTTTCCTTATACCTCTTTAAGTAGCTTCCGGACTAATATAACACAACACCGATGGGCTTATCCGTGTGTTCTCCTATTTTTATAGTGTCTCTTATATCCTTTCCTCTATTCATCATGATTTCCAATTGTGCCTGGGTAACTTCTTCTCAGGCCGTCGATAGGCTGAGGGGTCCTGGACGCATTTTTCCTTTCCTCGAAACCTTTCCAGATATGGTTTAGTTGACTTTCAAATAGAGCTTCCTATGTATCATTAGATAGCAGTTCTTACAAAAGTCATGCTGCTCCAGATACGAAGAAGGAGGTGTAGGGCAAGTTGTTAATATTATTGGCGGAAAGCTAGTTGGCGGCGGAGGGGTTGCGAGTTCGACATCCTACTGATGAAATGGAATAAAAACCATGTGTAGAAGGGATTATTTTGATGGCACGACATGATTGGAAAACCCGTTCCACATTGCATACCCGGGATGGGGACATGCGTTAGATCACGATAGCAGATACTTAGCTTTGCCGCTAATTATCCCGCCATTTGAGAGTAGACTTCCATCTGTGACCATCTGGTGTAGGGTAGTGGCCCGGGAGATCTGGATTTTCCCTCGAGATTAGACGATCACATGCTGGATATATAATATGTCAATGATTTTAACTTTAGAAATGTGTGATTTGACGAACGGAAGAATTCGACTTGAATGATTTGATTGATTTGATCGGGGTGATTGATTGATTGAGTTGACATATGACGAGCGCTGGTTGCTACAGCCCATTTGAAGTGCAATGGCTACATTTCATTGCTTCCCCTTAATTTGAACGATTTGGCAATCATTTCTTTTGTCTCGTTAGCCGCAACAGAACGGTCAATATTATTACAACGAAATATTTGAAACCATCGACATCGTACAGCGACATAGTCCGTCAAATTGCTTTTTGTAATAGTAAGTTGCATGAGGGTAGAATATAGATAGATCATGTGTCGGGCTTGTTAGAGAGACGGCAACAGAACCTTGAAAGGGATTGAAGAGGTTATGAGTGGCCTTGAGCCAAACAGTGAACATTCAATCCATATGGGTTCGTTTGGCGAGCTGTACCACGGGCCCGTCTCTGATCGCAACGAAGATATCTCGCAATTGGTACTGGTCAACAGTACGACGTCCTTTGATAGCATCAGGGCTTCCGCCTCCCAGGTTGCTGCTGTGATCAAGCCGGATCTCAAAGTTATAGACAATCTTTGCCAATGCCAGACTCATCTCAAGGTAAGCTAGATTCTTCCCGACACAACCCCGAGGGCCTGCAGAGAAAGGCATAAACGCACTTTTAGCTAAAGAGACACTCTCAGGAGAAACACCACAATCATCCTTCTCATCAACAATCCACCGTTCGGGACGAAACTTGAATGGTTCAGGATAGATATCAGGATTATGATGCATACAGTAGGACGCGGTGCTGATCTTCATGCCCTCGGAGATGTACTGCCCATCGACAACAATGCCACCTTCTTGGACCTCTCGAGCAAGATCGGCCGGAACAGGAGGGCTCATGCGCATTGTCTCGTCAATGAACGCTCGAAGATATTGGCAGGAATAAAGAGCTGGGCCACCCTTGATGTCGTCCACGCTGGAAAAGGCAGATTTCACCTCCTTTGCAAGCTTCTCTTGTGCATGAGGGTATCGCGTAAGGTAGAAGAAAGCAGCAGCGAGACTTATGGCAGACGTGTCGGAGCCAGCGATAATAAGAGACTCACTCTCACCGAATAGTTCATCGTTGCTGTATCCCTTTCTAGTATCAGGGTCAACGGCGTGGAAGAGATAGTGGAAGAAATCCTTTCGACTCTCAGTACCAGATTTCGATACTCCTCGTGCCTCATTTTCGATCTGAGCTCTCTCAGTGAAGCATTTCTCGACAAACATCTGCCACTTGCTTAAGGCTGGAGGTGCGGCTGCTGCGAGAAGATAGTCCAGGCCTCGAGGTTTAAGCCATGCCCAGAGGGGAGCAAAGGGGGAGTAGGCAATCTAAACATCCCACATTAGCAGCAGCCTCACCGATGATGTCTGGTATCTTACTGGATGAACAGTGGCCATAAAATCAGTCATGAGCACTGGAATGTGCCGTAACTCGCTGTCATGCTCCTTCATGCCAAATGATTTACCGAAACATAACTCGCCTAGGGTATCAAAGACAAGATGATCAGCCCATCGAGCCATGTTCAAGGAGCTAGACCATTTCTTCTCTCCGATTTCTCGATCGAGTAACTCAATCCATCGATCGACGTTAGAATGAATGAAAGGTTCGCAGGAGCGCAGTGCCTTATCAGAGAAGGCATGGTTCATAACTCGTCTCTTTCGAGCATGGATAGTCTTATCGATGCTATTCCATGTTGTCATAGCATGGACATTGCGAGGGTATACTTTGTAGTATTCCGCCTTTTTGACGTTTGCCTTGTTGTCGTAGATGGTCTTTAGACCGGTAGGAGTGTTGATCAATACACTATTGGGAGTGATGCGAAACGTTGGGCCTGTAGGAGCGTATGTTAGCATTCGATATGTTAATATGTTGTAACGGATGTATATTACTTACCATATTTCTCCTGCAGCTGCCAGAACCATATGTGACGATCCTGTCTGAGGGTATAGTAGTATGCTGGGAATGCTGAGATCCGTGCCCAAAAGGGGCCTGGATACTTGGCTAGAGGGTGGAAGTACAGTCTGTACGGCACTATTGCGGCAATATAGCCAAGTAATAGAAAAGCAGTTCCCAGAATGATCTGTGAGGAAGGAAAAGCTGTAATCGTGTCGACGATAGCCATTGCTTGTGAAGTCGTCTCTAGACAATGAAACAAAAAACAAGCTGCCAGCAAGAGGTAACCAGGCTATAATAAAGATCACTGAGTCCAGAAAGATGACAGCACATATATGCAAATATGTCGTAAAATGACCTGTAGGATTTTCGATCAGTGGATATGAACCATTTTAGTACTGTATAGGCTTAGGCACTTACATTTTGCTCTTTCACAACATCCTTCTCACCTCAACGGGTCTCCACAGGTCGTGAAACATTGGTGTCAGCAGCTGACAGAGCACGAGAAGAGATGCACAAAATATTGAGGCCAAGGGCCACCGCAATTCGGGTCGCGAGATTAAAATAAAGAAATACTTTTCATACCTTTCATTTAATCATGCATTGGCGGAAGTCTCGAATTAGTTGATCAAGTGTCTATCGGGAAATCTTGTATTGAAGTCATCATACGATCTTAGTGGTGTTGTTGCTGCATGCTGAATAAGATACCACGGCTAATCCCTCGTCGCTAACATCTTCATCTTCGATTCTTAGAAGATCTGACTCCCACTGCGACGTTCTGAAGCGATTTCGGGGACGTAATCTGTCCTCTGATGGCGCAGTGTATTCTGGCCTATTAGTTCATCGGCGGACCGCTTTATCAAAAGTTGTTGTAAGTGTATTATCTGTGCGAGGAAGAATTGAGTGCACGAATTGTTATCCTCTTCAGTGGCCCCCGTCGTTGGCGGTTTCGTCGCCGTCACAGCATGATATACAATCGGTTCTTGGTGGCGTGGGTGCTGCCGGGTGGCATACAGGCTGGTTACATTTACTATCAGGAGAGGACAGCGACTGGCCTGTTCTCGTTTGTTGAGTTTCGCGGCGTTCTGTTGATTGTCCGGGAAAATGCCTCAGTGGTAGCTTCCAAGGATTTTGTGATTTCATAATGGCTGCTTTGAGTACTCCTACAATAAATCGAGCGAAATATCCTGCGAGAAATACAGTGAGATAAACAGATGATATTAGTCTTTGCTGAAAGTATCGTGAGGAAACATGAGGTTGAAAAGGTGGTTGAATGACGGAGGTGTTCTTGCTGTTCATGGAACAAAATTCCTACTCAAATGATAGTCTATACATTTGTATTCCTGGAGTCTAACTTTTCACCTACTTCCTATATGACTAAAATACAATGAATTGTTTGCCCTTTCTGCCGTTTGATAGCCCTGAAAGTCAATCCAAGAGCATTGAGGCCCTTGAGATCAAAAGATGCTTGCAAAGGAGCCAACTTGGTACTAAAATTAGTAACATGCATGTAGTCAAATGACTAGCGTCAGTTTCATGGCCGTATCTACAAGCCTGCGGATGTATGATTTGCCTACCCTAGGATATAGAGTCCTGGACTCGCAACTCATCGTTCTATAAAAAGCATAGTCAGTCATGGTTTGCTCACAGTACAGGTCACATAGACGCCAAGGCATCCACTAATTAGTCATTTTGGTGATTCAAAGAAGATGGGTCTTACAGATTTTGCGTCCATGTTTTAACCATATTGGTTACTGACCATCGTGACGGCGATATCATGCAACACTTTTGCTTGAAATTAGATACCTTGGAGATATCATAGTGAGAACGTAGCAGTAGCAGCAGAATTGTTCGGCTTCTCCCCGGCCTCATCGCTATAAAAAGTTTCCCTTGGTACTCATCGCACAGAAGAGATCATTCAGGCTTTCGCAATGCCAACATACCGACAAACAGAATGACTGAGCAACTAATCACAGAGTATGAAAGAAAAGCCAAAGAATACTACGAAAAGGCCATTGAGGTGCTTAATAAGAAGCAAGAAGTTTCAAGTGCCAATACACGAACACGGGAAGATACCGCTATAATACTTGATCTACTTGATAGTTCTATGGTTCAAAAGCCTCTCACTGCAGAACAAGTACTCAATACGGACACCTGGAATGGTCTAGAAAAAGACTTCGTAGTGTGCTCGGAACATGATGCAGGCCGAATTTTCGACAGACAAGTTCCGAGGTTTCCCATTCTTGTTGGGCCACTTACTCGCACAACTGGAAGCATAAATGGATTCTTAAATGCTATCGACCCTGAAGCCAACATTGAATTCCACGACTTTGGCCTAGACGCAAGTGCCGATGTCCATATCCCTCGCACAGAGAAAGCAAGTGATGCTATCAAGATGTTCGAGGACGAAAACAGAATAGACCCTCTTAACTTTCTCGACCTGCATATCTTGAAGGACAATCCACTCCCATCCTTTCTAAGGCATAGGAAAGATTTCAAGATACTTGAATGCTCTCACGCTGGGAAAAGGAAAAGAACGTCTCAGCAAAACGCTGCCGACCTTGACAGATGGACTTCTTTCCAATTACTCGCCAGTGAAGGAGCGGTCCATCTCCCGCATATCGATCATCACGGGATGAATACAGTAGTTTTCAACGAGGAAGGACACAAGTTGTGGCTCATGTGGCCAGGCCTAGGACTTGATGGTATTAAGAAATGGAGGTTAGGCGAACCACTACAGGGTGGCCTCCCTGTCTACGTGCCACCAGGATATGTGCTTTGGCAGCCACTGGGAACATTGCATGCACCGATCACAATAACGAAATGTCTCATGAGGGGTAGAATGCTTCTGCATAGTTCCCAACTTCTCGATATACTCCAGTATACTGAGGCAGAAATTAAAGATCCAGATATAACCAATGAGACTTTCTGCCGACAGATACACGAAAGGATGAAAGGGATTTTGGATCTGTGGAAAAAGGAATCGGATCTGCCGGAACTCTGCCAGAAGACCTTTAAGTGGCCGCCATCGGAAACTCAAAAGGAATGTGAAAAGATCTATAAGGTAAGCTAGCGGTATCGTAATCACCAGTTCCAATGTTTGGTAGTGCTAACAAAGTCCAGTGGCTGGAAAGTGGCTGCAAGTGCACGACACGAACATGCGAAAATTGCATTTGTGCACATAACGAAACGAAATGCGATCAGAGATGTCATCATGGTCTCGTGGCCACGAATTGTCGTAATCTCAAGTGTGAAACACCACGAGGGGACGATTTCAGTGGAATATTGAAGGCAAAAAAGAAGAAAGAAAAATCAAGGTCGCAATGATAACACTAGCTGATTTAGTGAAGACTTTATTCGGTGCATAGGGCAGGATTGCGCTCGCTATTTCTTCTTTGCCCCCTCTTTTCTTATCTTAATGCAACATAACTGCTTGAGTTATTGATTGTTACGGGATGGACCTATTATCCCTACGCATGCTGTTACACGCTACCCTCACTAGTTATAAGCTGCTCTAGTTACATTTGTCTTTTGAACGTTGTTATTGGCATCAACCACATTCACTGGACCGATATTTTATTCTTTCAGGTGCTATCCTGTACCTCTTTTAACTCCAGTGAAGGTTTGTAGCACTCAAAACGACAATCCCAGGGAGTTGTTATAAGAACCTCGAGGGCTTGGTGGTGCAACACTCGACGTCACCCATCTCAAATTCTGACGGCCCTTCCAGCCATCAACTCAGTAGTGCTCAAGAAGTTCGTGGGTGAAGGGAAATAGGGAAAACAAAAGCATGAACATGCAGGTTTGGGTTTTATATATGTCATAGAAGAATAAGTTTGTGAAGTGAAATGGAAATGACAATCAAGAAATTCAATGCTTAGCAATAGTTACATCACGTATTCTTTTTCTTTTTTTTGTCTTTTCCTTACCTCTCAAGTAGAAATCTACTAGCGTTATATACCAAACCAGACTCGAAAGGAGCTGTAGTAACAGGCAGTATCCTGATGCGGAGATCTCCTGTTTGCCGTCATTTCGTTCTTTCGATTGCACAGAACGGCTCTTCATATGACGCACTAGGACCCGAGCCATCTAACTGAGCATCGACGAGTTCTATAAATGCTACAAAACCGACTTTCTACATTTACTTGGCTCATTCTCCCTCAGGGTCTCTGAGAATAGAAACCACAGACCGAAGGAACTTGCAGCTGAAGAACTCACTCGCTCAATCAGGTTCATTTCTAAAAATGACAAAGTATCAAGGATTGCCAATAGCTCAATAAGAATGATGAATCAGAAACATCATACTTAGAGGACCAATAATTGCCGTTGGCAGATTGAGTCCAAGAGATAACTTTGTGAATTAGCCATGTAAGCCGCTATAATCAGCTGTTTGCACCACTTTGATTGATACAATTACGGTTATTAACTAGTCTTATGGCTTGTGGCGTAGTGGTCAGGTGCAACGATTACAAGTAATCCGGTGAGGTGCTAATGAAGACTTGATTCCCTCAGGTCATTCAGGTCTGATTAGGGCGGGGCTTTTTTTCTAAAGTAGGCAATTAGGCAATTAAAAATAAGTAATTAGGTAGTATATTATCAATACGCTATTCTGTAAGATTTCATTATTAGTTACGCTATATAACTCATATCTAATCTACTCAAAAAAAACAAAATTTTGAATTTGATTATAGCCTCAGGTACCTTCATTGCAATGAAGTTTAGTCAATCTATAAAATTGCTTTTGTTTCCTACTATTGCAATGGCTAGGAGGGGTAATCACATCCAGCAATCCCGTGACGATAGTCGAATACCTGATGGGATTGCTGTGTATGAATGCAGCGACGAAAAGCAGAGGGTGCTGGAACGTGACTTTTATAATTTTTCAGATCTCTTTTGCCACTGGATGGTAACTAACGACCCAAAACCGTCGAAACTACTTGAGAGAGACTATATCAGCTATAAGGAAATGCATAGCTTCTCGGTACTATTTAACACATGCTATATAATGGACGAGGACCCTAGTCAAGACCAGGGGTTATGTAAGAAATACTTAAGTGATATGTTATCTTCTTGTATGAATGACGCCCTCCGCCCGTTACTAAAGCTAATTATTATTAGGTCGTGGCTATAGTGTTAATTATACAGACCCATGTGTAAGGTATACATATAAAATAAGCTATATCTAATACGATAGAATTAGTGTTCGTCAACCCTAACTAGTACTTTAAGAGATGAGATTTAAGCAACTGCAAGTTTAAGTCCATTCAACTCAAGTTATTGCACTAGCATAGTATGAGAAGGTAGCCAGGTCAGTCCTCAGCAAATGACATGGTTGACGCTCAATTCTCTGCGACTCCACGCACCTCCAGTAATGCTTGTCTAAAGAGTCCTTCCCTTTCAGAGTATGTTTTGTAATATATCACTAGAGTTCGTTTCATTTGGATCACATTTGGGAAAGTGGTCCAGTAAAATAATATTTATCAGTTTCGAGCATTTTAGTAGCGGCAAGTTGAAGGTTACCTTCAGAGCTGCTGTTCGTGCTTGGTATGTCGATAGTGACAGTGTTCCCTCGCGTATTATATTATCCTAGGCTGACTCCTGCATCTCGCACTAAAGTCGAGTCCACCGCTGAGTCCTATATAGAATAGACAATCAGGTCGTGCAGGTGGAAGCCATTCGTCGTGGCATCCCTGACGTTTGAATGTGAAAGAGCTAAACCACTTTAAGACTTCACAGCGAAAGTACCATTAGGGATCCACCTCCCACTGGAAATGTTGAGAAACCCAGCAACCGACGCCACAGAGGTCCCCAGCACCTGTGCATCCCGTCATCATACGTTTCTACGCAGGGGGGTGATTGGCGGCTGTTGGGCGAGAAAGGACTGCTATGGGCATCCCATCGGCTTCCACGTTCGTTTATATGCAACGGGTAGAGGCCTCAACTAATTGACTTACTGCTGTTTCGATTGAGCGAAATATTCTTTCAGCGAATGGCAAAGGATTGAACCCCGGACCCACGAACAATGAGGCGGTCAGTGCGCTGAAGTCTTCAGCAGGCAACTTTGAGCCTCGTGATGCTGTGGCTACCTTCAATTCCAAATGGAACTGTTTCTTAGCTAGGTAAAAGGGGACAAGTTTTTGCATGAGCAGATGTCTAAAACGTTGGAAATCATATGTCTAGAATATCTTGGTGATCCTGCTTATTCGGGTTACACTATAACTATCTCGTTCCTCTAATCAGCCAAGAAATCAACTCCTCGTTCTAATTGCAGCCTAGAGAGTATTATGAGATGCTATGAAAGGAGCCTTCATCGTACAGTCGAGTTCCCCGTGGAGAATCATATGCTAGTCATTTCTGCGCTTCGTTACTGTATCATACGCAACCAGAATAACCGTCGATGATACCAGTTCATCGCAGGCTCTTGTTCAGCCTTCGTCTACGAACATATACTTGAACGTGAGAAGACTTGTTAGCAATGTTATCAAGGACTGCTCAGATAAGAGGTTGAGAACTGTATATCGTAGCACAAGCCATATTGTCCAGTCATCATATGAAGCTGGGTACAAGTGAGGGGTTGAGTGTGATACGTCTTTCCATCCAAATAGGTCAGTCATCCATAGTACATAAAGTCATTATCCCGTCTTTTTCATATAGCTCATAAAGGGATGACATCCGACACAGTCAGCACTTGGCAGAACAGCAAGTCAAATTGATAAGTACGATATGAGACTTGACGTGTAATCGAGTATGTAGGCGCTGGAGACGCAAAGCAACAACATCCAAATGCACAGTTGCAAGGAGATCCAATCCTTTCATGTCACATCGACAAATCTAGGAACCTGGCTTTATGAATTTACAACTATTTCTTAAACAGGTCTTTTCACTGGCCCCTCCATAATGCGTGGCTTCCCGAAACGTATACTTTGTAGGCACCGCTTCTTTTGGAAGGACCTTTGCCATACTGTTATCTTGTAAGGCTTCATTCTGTGGCCATCCTTCCCATCAGAGTTGTGGTCCCTACACTTCAGTAATCTTAAATGTGCTGGCGCTCAGTATGTCCTTAGAGCAAATTGACCGTAGATCGGACGCGGAGGTCCGGCGGCTTGGAATTTGCGTCAAGGACAGGATTTCATGCTATGGGTAATAGTGACAGCAATTGTTATTATTGCTTACGGCTGATTGATCCCTTGACATCTGTATTTCTCTTTTTTCCTTTTTCCTTTTATTTTTTATTTTTTTCTTCGCCCTTAACTCACCATTTGTTGTATGGCTGGGTCAGGAATGTCGGGTGCTATTAAAGTCATGGGCTGATACTCTGAGGCCATCTCACCGCATCACAATCAGTATGCCCCCACCCCCAACCATCTCTGTTTGCCTCCTTGCCTGGTTTCGACCTTCAGTATCCGCCCACCCATGCCAAGAATATATATTCCACCACACGTATGTAAATGAATTCCATAAAACGTCGCATTCTGTTGGTCTCTTTTTCATTCCCAATCACATATCGTCTACACGCCTTGACGTTACCGCGTTCCGACTATGTATATGCAAAGTGAGGCCAGACGACTAAGCACTGTCTCTAGGAAACAGAAATTCAAGGCCAGCCTGCGAGATATTGATGATTTGATCGGAAGAGTAGAACGTGGAAGGATTCTGTGAAGCCCATTAGCATCTCGAAGCTCGTGCAAACACTTGGGAAGCTTGTCTGGCGTAACTGGCATCACTTACATGACAATTGAGATGTCCGTATAAGCTAATAGAATTTAACTCCATAGGAGTCATGTTACAGTAGGCTATGTAAGGGTTGAGTCCATCGACGCTACGATACCCCCATGAATTAATAGTATCGCTAATGTGTGTCGCGGGAGACAGCGTCGTGGGCGCCGTAGAGGGTATCATGTTGTCGGCAGAGTCATCGGTGTCTTCAATGGCTGAGGAGCGCTGAGCAGAGTCACATAAAGGATGTAGAGTCTCAGTGGGAGCAGACTGGGCAAGGGAACTTGAGTGGGGAAGGCTGCTGGATCGGGCTTTGTCGTCGCGGGTGTCGGTGGCTAAAGGCCCGCCAGTATGCTGCACGGGAGAAGTGAGCAGACATTGAGAGACAACAGGCATTCCGACAACTGTAGATTGCGAGTTTCTACTGTGGGATGCGAAGGAATGTTGTTTCCACTTAATAGTCTTTTGGGGCTGCTTGTCCGCCGCTACATCCTCAGAGGAACCAGTAAGGCGCTCGAGGTCGTCAAGACAGCGTTTGACCTTCTTTCCTGTAGCCAGCCATTAGCCTTACTCAATAAGATTGGGTGCTCTTCTCTAGAGTATGGTCTAGTGAAAATGAGGGTCCAGGGTCGACAGGATCCAACCTACGATAATTACGCTGAGCAAGGCGGTTCTGTATCCTTCGACGCTTGGCAAGGTCGGATATCTTGGTCCAATCTTCATCAGGGTTAAGAGAAGCGCTTAAAGAGGTCGGGTAAGCATAGCCGGGTTGTGTCATGGACATTGTGACATCTGTGTATAGATGAGTGTTGTGTCGAGAGTGGTACTGGTACAGTCGGTAAACGAGGAAACTCTAGCTATTGTATTTCCGTAGCTGTATCTTTTGTTCTGTACTTTTCTTGTACTTGCATGGGCAAGAATTGATTTCGAAGGCGGGGATAGGGCTTCCTTGAGCGGAGGCTGGTAGTAATGTACATATGAGAAATAATGAAAGACGACTTGAAGCTGTTCGAAGCTGAATATCAGGCGATGGACTTGTAAACAAAGGGCGAGGGCAGAGACCGCAGGTGAGCGAGAGGAAGATATAAACTAAATACTCTTGTAGCTATCAGCCATCTACAAACATTTGCATGATAGCCTTTTGCAGCATCGAGAACGCGCTGACTCTGAGGGGCAATACTAGCCTTGTACTAACGTGGAGGGCTAAGCCTACGGTAAACATCGTTGTTCCTCGGACCCTGCACGGAGCGCACAGGAGTAGTCCCACCATCCCTGTCTAGCGCGTGTATTCCCATCTTTTTGGTGAAATACGAGTGGCCTTCAATTTCGGTCGGGGCTATCAGGATACTTGTCTACAGTGCGTTTAGGAACCACATTCCGTCCCATGAATAATCGGTTCTTCGAGTTCATAAACCTAATTGCTGCAGGTGAGGCGCCGGAGGGCCTCGCACGTTTCGAACAAGAGGGGTGCAGATGGATTAGAGTTAGAGAGTGGGCGTGAAATTCATTTCATAGTCGCTATATGATCCATATTTCGGCTATCCAGGGATGTGCAAACATGAAATGAAGGTGTGTCCAGCGCTAACTTTTCCCCTCGTCCTATGCCTCCTCTTTTATTCGACCATCTGCAATAGACACCTTCCCTGCTCCCGCCCCTCCGCACCCATTCCTTTACTTGGCTCCTCCACAAATGCAAGCGGTTAGAGAAGGTCCCTGCGCAAATGTTCTGTATCATTTAAACGATCGCTTTTATCTAAGCATGTAGGCAAGACGAAATAGACAGCTGGTTACCTGGAGCAATGTTGCGAGCTTCTGTACTATATTGGCCTGCTTCCAGTGCAGATGGCTGATTGAACGGGCACCGCTCTCAGACAACATGACGAAAAAACCACATCGTACTACAGTACTTTCGTGTACGGTTTCAATATCTCATAGGCAAAGAATCTAGCTAGCAGAGAGAAATCTTTCAGGGGCTTTGATAGACATGACTGTAGATAGGATATTGCAAGCAATGAGTCCGGAAGGTACTGTATTCTTCTGGCCCAAGGGAAGGTCGGAAGCTTCAGGTGGCAGGGGCAGTGGATCCCAAGGATTAGTTTGTGAAATGGTCAATTGGGGGCAGTAGTCCACACATACACAGATACCTCCGAACTGACTCATTCCCTTGCATATTATTCCCTCCATGCAATATGCTTACGAGCAGCTGATATCCCCTCTTTGAAATACCAGTCCTCTTATCCTCCACTTCCACACCATCTCCATTTCTCTCCCTCGCTTGCAGCGGCTAATGCACGCCCTCCAGATCTACTTGGCTACGCTGAGCGGCCGCCATGATCAAGTCCTATGCGTGCACAGGTCCTGTAGACGGTAGTATCATCTGGCGTATATGCAGCATGTCAGTCGCACAAGGTCTAAGTCTAAAAAGACAAGGCGCCACACCGGTACCCTGGAACGTCTCTCAGCTAAATCGAACACGTAGGCGGTAGTGTTTGTTCAGGAGCTCATAGCGTACGACGGAATCCTAGTCATAGAATTGGCCGGTCCTTATATACCTTGGTTCCTTTATCACAATCACGAACATCGTTAGGTGGACCTCGTGTTTCCGGACACCGTGTTTGATTGCGTCTCACGTCTGCTTTAACGCGCTCATCCCGATTGATTGTGGGAAGGATCATGAATAGAACACGCAAATCTTTTTTCCTTCTCCTATTCGTTTCTTAAGGTTCAAGACAGTGATGTGAGCGGGGGAATACCGCAAACAGCGACGGAGCTGGTTTGTTCCAGACCCAGGTTTAATCTTCTTAGTGTTAAAGAAAACCCCGTAGCGCGAGCCTACTTACAAGTCTCAATCACCCTATTATACGTGCTTTAGGTACCTTAGAAGCTCCGCTATCACATAGCCAGGTGCCAGATGAGCTCTTATGCATCAACATCCAGGTGCTGCTTCCGAAGAAAAGAAGGAACGCAATGACCGTTGCGGCAGCATACTAAACTCAGACATACACAATGTTTTCCTCCTGCCACTTCAAAAAGTCACCAAGGTCATGGCCTAGGTTATAACCCATCGGTACTCTGTCCGAAAGAGGGCTTTCGTCGTCAACCATGAGCGGCATCATCGGGCTCGGTGGTAGACTCTCATCAGAGCTGTGGAATGAAGGGCGTTTGGGTCCCCCTTCGCAGAGCCATCGCTTCAGTCCTGTGTTTTTGAAGAACTTAACTTTTTCAAATGCCTGGCCGGGTTCTAGAGCGTTCCAGAACCCGGAAGGGAACTCGGCACCCACTGGGATGGGCAGGTTATTATCAATGTCGATGGTGGAAGGCGTTGACGAGAGAGTGCTGTCTGACGACGGTCGCATCGACGGCCCAGGCCCAAACTCTAGCTCGGGCACGTCCTCGGTTACCAGCACCCCGTGTGTCTCAAAGCCAAACGTATCGAACCATGATATAATCTCCTCCATCTCCTCTTCATCTTGTTCTTTTGATATGTCTTGGAAGAAATCTCCCACCCCCCCTTGAATTGCTATCTGGAATGCTTCCCAGTCTAATGTGTCGTCCAAGGTCTCGATCCCTCTACCCACGTCAGCTTTGGAAAGAACAATGGGGCCATGACGGAAAGAGGGTTGCGTGAGCGTATACGGCGTGCTCATGAGGTACATGCATTTATCATCTTTTCTGCTCTTCGTGTTGGTGGTTCCGAAGGCAGGAACATCACTCAGCGGCTTTAATTCTGTCCTATCTGCTGCCGTCACCGTGATATCTGGTGGTGGTGGCAGTCTCTGAACGTTTTCTGCGCTCAAGCGAACAGAGTCTTTTGGGATAAGTCGTGGCAGGCTTTCTGGTGAAATGTTGTCTTTATCTTCGCCCCTCGGGATAGATTCATCGGACTCTGTTGACGCCACATGGCAGACCGAACCGATGAGGCACGGCTTTCTCATGGCTCCTTCCTTTAGATGTTGCTCAGCTTCTTGTGTCTTGGGCAGCATTACGATGGGGTCGTGTTTCAACATCTCATCTGTTTCAATTCCTCTGAAATGCTGGTCTGTCAGAACATCTGTCATGCTGTCCGGCAAAGTCCATCGCGGGGCACCGATTTCCATCTTAGAGATGGGATGCCCGATAAGGTTCTTCTTCTTCCTTTGGGACTTTTTCGCTACCGATGTCCTCCTGTCTGGCAGCGAATGTTGAGACAAAGTCGGAGTAGATTCCCTGCTTCTCCACCTCAGATGTTTTCGGAAGCCCGTGGACAGAGGCATGGTGCTATGCAGTGTGTGTGAAATGGAAGGATTTCCGGTGGAGATGGATGAGAAGGTCAGGTAGGCCCCCGCGATGCACATTGGGTTGGTTTATATGCAATCCTCGAGCTTTTGAACTAAATGGCCAGCGTTGTCTGTCATATGTCATGACAAGACTTTGGCCGGTACATATCGGCTGTGTCGGTTGCCAACCGGTCAACTTGACCAACCAAGAGTTGAGACCCCATGCGAGATCCTCGTAGAAGGTTAATGTCCTTCCTGGCGGGATCGAGGGTTGTTAATTAGAACCATTTGTTAACCAAAGAAGAGGGCGTAAGCACAGGACAGTTTTGGGTAGGTTTAGGTGGGAACCCTGTAAGAAACATAACTCTATATCGTGAGCAGGGCATCCAGCCATGCTCAGGGCTTCCGGCCAGCATTTTGATTTGCAGACATACGTACCGTCAAGAGTCTTAACTACCCGGCAGACAAAGCCTAAGTGTGGCAGCGAGTCTTGTTTCGCGGCGCTACTCTGTAGGCCAATTTCACATTTGCTTTTCACACTTCTGCTTTCCATTCTTCGTTTCACCTCCTAAAATAGCAAGCGCCGACTTTGAACAGGTGACGGGACCTCAAATTGACTGGATGCGTGGTGGTTCCCGAAGCCTCGAGCTTAGAGTGTCATCAAAGACAGTTGTTCCTCGTAACAATCGCACGACTGCGACAGATCTATAAGCCTGTCGAGAGCCTAATGCGGGGAGTCTGTAAGGCCAGGGCGATAACGATGCAACCTTTTCTCATCAAAAGCACACGTCACAAGGCCATTGGAGCCCTGCTCATCAAGTATGTGGCCAAAATCAGCGATCATTAAGCACTTCTTTTGAGAGACATGCAAAAAAGAAGAAAATATGAAGCCACCGTCTGATTATCCTACACATAGAGAAATCATCTAAAGAAGGTTTGCTTTATTATTTGGGTCTTCCAAATACATAATTTAACAACGAAAGTCACAGCCACAGCTTCTTACACTGATATTCAGAGGCTCTACGTCGCTCTCGTTATCATAGCATAGCCCGCGATCCTGGTCCTCCAAAGATGGGCCGATTCGTACGATAGTAAAAAGCCTGCAGACCTTGAATCGTACGCTCAGGAGCGTTGCCAAATCGAGCAGCAAATTTCTGCTGGATGCAACCCCAGTTCATATTCCTCTCACGCAAGGCAATGATAAAATCGCGCTCCTTTGATGTGTATTTCTGATTGATATGACGGATTTTCCTCCCAGGAGGCGGGCTCGGATAGTAACTGCTATCTAGCAGGCCTTGGCGGGATGGAGTGCTGTCATCATTACCGAAGCGCGCGTCTGGCCTACCACACAGTCTTTTCCCTCGGTACAGAGAGCAACCGGTAGAGAAAGGGCATCGTCTGGGGCTGGCTGAGCCTTCTGTAGAACGGCCATGGGTTACAGATGGAGGAGTTGAAGTCTCCATAGGCCCATGCGCTCGAATGAGGGCCTGTACATCTTGGTCGAATTCCGCCAGACTAGGAAGTTTTATGGAGAAGTTTCCTTGAGCTGAGTCGAGATTCTGCAGTCCTGGAAATGTTGCTACCCCTTGAAGCGTTGTTAGTCTCTGATTGCTGGGTTGGAAAGATGGAGCTCGTCAGGCAAAGACAGGAGCTTACCTTCAATGTCCACTACGGGGCTTCCCGAGATCGAAGTTGGAGGAGTCCAGGGTGGTGTCGAAAGCTTATCAGTGCGTAGCGAGTCTGAATGTTCTCCTGAAAGGCTTTTAGAACCGACTCTTCTATCGACGAGTGGACGAATGCTCATATTGATGACAGTTGATCAACAAAATACATGGGGCGAGGAAAATGGCCGCAGCTTTGTGATGACATGGAATTGTTCATTGTAATTCAGACGGAAAATAGTTCGCCTGTCGAGGAATTACTACTTATACGTGGATACCACATGAGCTTGGCTCATCTCCGCCCATTCGATGCCGCCCATTTTGTGTGTGCAGCACTGCTCTCTTCGGCTGTAATGCGAGTCTCTGCAAGGATGCACGGACAGGCCTTAATTGGGCAAGTGGGCCCTGTTGCTCGAGTTCACATATAGGCGTGTAACAATAAGCTATGCGGGGACGCTACCAGCGAAACACGCTGGCTATCTAACTGGTTTTTTTGTAGCCATGAGTGGGCCAGAGAAACAATTGATAAGGGCAAAGATTAAGGGTTTTGATTAGCCCATTGGCTATTCTTGATTATGACCGAGGAGGTTCATTTGTCTCGCAGCACATCTTTGATTCCTCTAAACGGACCGACCTCCACCGCAGTGAACTGACTAGATCAGAACTCCTCGTAAAGCTGCTCTACTCTACGACTGTGCGACGAACATTGGGATAGTTTGATTTGTGTGAAAATCGTGAAAATCGGGAAAATAAGTAAATAAATAAATAATAAAATAAAACCCAAGGGTTGACTATACTATATAAGAAGCAAGGATCCGAAAGAAATCGCTGCTTCATTGCTTCTCCTGTCAAGTACATGATTCGAAAATGAAAGTCGCAGTAATCGGCGGCGGTCCGTCAGGCCTTGTTACGCTCAAGTACCTGGTTCGAGCACACCTGAATCTGGACTGTGAGCCCATTGAAGCTCGGCTCTTTGAACTGGAAGATAGCGTCGGCGGTGCTTTCGCTCATCGAACATACGAGGATGCAGAGGTCAGTACAGGGTGTATCTCTATGGCTGGAACGTATGAGCTAATTGACAAATGATGACCATCTCAGCTTGTATCCTCGAAACAGCTCACCACGTTTTCTGATTTCCGCTGTCGCGTTGATCGGGACTTTCTTAGTGCGAGCGACTACGTCCAATACCTTCGTGACTACTGCTCATACTTTCGATTATGGCCTAGCATTGAGCTTGGAGCCAAGGTTCGCAGCGTACGAGCCCACTCTTCTCAAGGCTATGTGATTGAGTACGACAAGAAGAGCAGCGAACTCTTTAGGTGGAGATGCGACGCAGTTGCAGTATGCGCAGGCCTGCACAGAGAGCCAAACTTGCCGATCATCCCAGGACTAAACTATGTGCCTGAGGTTATGCATTCGTCTGACTTCAAGACCAGAAGCCAGTTCGGGATAAACAAGACAGTCATGATCATCGGGTCTGGTGAGACTGGCGCTGATGTAGCCTATCTCGCTGTGAACTCGCCTACAAAGCAAGTCTTGATGTGCCATAAGGATGGCTTCCATTTCGCACCCAAGGTTGCTCATTCTGTCTACGTATAAGTGAGGATAAAATAACCATACTAATGGATATACAGCGAAACCCAGGGCCGATATTGCTTCCTATCTTGGGCCGGAAGCCCAACCCCAACGAACCCGGCATTCCCATTGACGTTAGCCGTGCCAACCTCTTTGACACGACCTATGTTCACCAAGCCCTACGCAACAGTATGATTCTCTGGGAGTACTACAACTACTATATTAAGGCACTTCTGTGGGTTTGCTCTGGTACCACGTCAGGAATGGACCAGTGGGTAGGTGAAATTAGCCAGGCGCGTCACCATCCATCAAAGAGTATGTAAATCACCAAACCGTCCTGCCATACTGCCTTTTTCTTTAACCCCCCTTCCTTTTTTTTTTTGTTTTGTTTTTCCTTTTTTGAGCTCTTGGCTTCTCGTTTCTCACACTGTTGTAGTCTTTTTCAACAAATCAATGAAAGTCTGCCCATACCTTAGTTTGCCTTATCGCCCTCGACAACCAGGCCCATCTCTGTGGTTATATGCCTTGAGATCTGCTTTTGTGCAAACGCCGATTCCCGACACTCATGGAAGGCAGGTAGATCTTGCACCTTTACCAAAGAGGATCAACGAGAGTGGCGTGGTTGAATTTGTTGACAATGGTCGGCCGGAGTATGATCGACTCAAATTTCGAACCATTCAGCCTGACGTGATCGTTTTATGTACTGGCTACCAGCAGACCTTTCCCTTTCTCGACAATACCCACAAGACCAGTACCCATCACTTATCGTCGTATGTTCGTGGTATCTGGAGGCGAGATGAGCCCGCCATGGGATTCATTGGGTTTGTCAGGCCATCTTTGGGTGCCATACCACCGCTTGCAGAGATGCAAGCCCAGCTGTGGGTGTTGAACCTTATGGCACCGCACAAACTATCCAAACCGAAAGCTGAGGATGAAATACACTATAAGCTTCACAGTAAATATGACGACAGGGTCACATACGGTGTCGATCACGAGAGTTATGCGTACCAGCTAGCTATGGATATGAACTCGGCGCCCGGGATCGTAGATATCTGGAGAATCACGCAAACGATTCATATCACGTCCTTGTATCGCCTATTGATCATATGGGCTTTCGGAGCCCATTTTAACACAAAATTCAGGCTCATAGGTCCGTGGGCCTGGGAAGGTGCTATGGAAGTCTTAGTGTCGGAGGAGCTTTGGCATACTATTACACGAAGGCCGGTATTGTTTGGTGAGACTCTTAATTCATCGGTGCTGGTTCAAGGCTAATTGATTAGGGCATCTCCTGGTTTCGATTCTGCCAATGGCAATTTTTGGCCCTCTGAGTATGGCGTTTTTTATTTATCATTCTCTATTGAGTTATTGGCAATCTTTGGAACTTCACTTGTTGTAAAAGAAAAATAAAAAAGAAGAAAAAAAGAGGAAAAAAAGGAACCGATTGTGGCGCTGAGATTCTATTCCTGGGCTTGTAAAATGCCCGCTAGCCATTTGTTTGCACAGAGTACACGGCCGGCCCCGGCCGATGGGCACAACCCAATCGGCATGATAAACATCATGCGCTTCTTTATTGGTCAGGACAAAGAGTCCCTTCAAAATGGGTAGAAGAGTGCTGGATCATTGATTATTGGGATCAAGGGGAGTGGAGCATCTCCAAAGTCAGAACGGAAGAGCTCCTCTTGACTGAATGAGTTTGGTTGTAAAAGCGGGCCTATCATGGAGCGCCGAGTTCACCGCCGAGTTCACATTCTTATGTGAGCTCGTCCTAGTTCGGTGGGTCTGAGTGGTGGCTCACAGCTTTAGCTTTGACGGATCCCTGACCACCCAACAATTCAATGAGTCGATGAAACATACCCTCATCCAGTACCTAGGTAGTCTTGCTAGCCTCAATCAATCTCCAAACGCTAACGCCAAATATATACCGAAACAGTGGCCCCAACGACCATACCTATCATTTATTGCCATGCATGATGATCCTTATCACCAAGGCAGGAGAAACCATGAGGCTCCTCCCGACCAAAGTAAGGGCACATAAACAAGCCTTGGGGTTCAATTTCATAATGAATGTAAGACCAAATGCCTAGTTAATAGCATTCTTAAGAAGATTTATACTAAGAATCCTCCTTTCAATTAGAAAATCTTCTCAAGTCTTTCAGTGCCATTATGTGCTAATATTATCAGAGAATCCGAGATTTCGGGCCTCATTATAACCGAAAACATTGATCGATTCATAGATTAAGTTGTCCATGAGAAGGAATATACCGTTTCAATCAAGGTTTCTTGGAAAGACGGCAACATTAGCTGGGTAGAGAAACGCCGTCTTCATAATCATGCGCCTAATCTACTTTCTAAGTTTGGGCGGATCGTGGACGTTGTGACTCCGCAACAGGTCTCCACCTATACCATGTTTTTGAAATCTCTCAACACCGTACCAAAAAGAGTAAGACGGAACGTAGGTTTGCATGGGTAGGATTTCCCGAGGAAAAGGAAGTTACTTGGGAGAACGCCGGCAAGATCGAAGAAATTGCCCCAGGCGTTGTCGAGGAGTGTAAGTCAAACTAGGAATAAGCCCTATAGAAGCTATTACATTTGAAAACTCCTTTGCCCGACCATTACCGGCTTCTTACGCTGCCAACAGGCAGGTGCGAGGTGTCTGCAGAGTGGCCCACGTCACGCCGACGAGAATATACGCCAAGCTCTTCATCTGTGCCGGCATAGCCTTGTCGTCCAATACCAGCCCAGAAGGCGCGCTCGTCGCTACGAGGGCCCCAAGCCCAACCCGCACCAGCGCGAATGGGCAAGTGATAGTATCGGAAAGCAAAGATCGAGGCAGTGAAACCCATCAAGTAGCCGAAGAGAATATCAAAGCCGTGATGACGGCGGTCGTGCCAACGAGAACCGGCGATGAAGATTGAGACACCAAAGGGCAGAAGGCCAAGAGCAAGGAGGTAGATTGGGGGCGCCGCAGCTTGGCGACGCAGAGACTGGACCTTGGTGTTGTCTTGTCCTACGTGTTCTTTTGTAGGAGTGGAAGAAAAGGAGCCATCAAGACCACGGGTGCGCGAGAGCTCATAGTGATCGACAACGGGATCAGTGTGGATTTGGGAGGGGAATGCCGCATGGCTGGCCGCTCCTGCGGCAGAAGCAGCGGGCGGCAGGATGAAAGGAAGAGTAATGGCAAACTTGCTCGCCATAAAGAGCGAGGCATAGATGAGACCTCCAGCGGCGGCGGATGAGTGGCCACTAGGATATGAGCGGAAGCCGTCGTCGATCTTGTACTTGTCTGTCTGCCGGCAGATGTCGGCCGAGACCAGCTGCCCTGTCATGCTCTGCCATTTAAAACCACCGACGAGATACCTGTCGATATTGCCCCAGTCGGGATCGCACCGGGATAGGAGATCGGGTCGGGGCTTGCCAAACAGGTTCTTCATAGAACTGGTAAAGAACCATGACAGCGCCAGGGATAGAACAAGGCCGAGGAGACCGACATGGAGCTCCCAGAGCTTGCGCTGCCAGATTAGAGTCTTTGGTGTTCCCTTGGGTACGGTCATGCCAGGAACAAGGATCAAGGAGACGACGACAACAATGACAAAGGGGACGCCAACGGCGAGGACGAAGAGGAGGTACGCAGGGACGAGTTCATGTTCGGCGAAGGGATATCTACGAATGATGTTAGCTTGCAGGCATTAACTGGGAGCTATGAATATCTGACGTACGAGATACTGGCATCAATAAGTGAAAAGGGTCGCTTAGTAGGTGCAATACGATCGAGCCAACCTCCAATGCCGACAAAGGCAAAGCAAATGATCCAGTCGAAGAGGTAGGACAAGACGAGTCGGACAGGAAAGCGACGACCTAGCAAACCACTAGATAAGGTTCCTAAACTTGAGCCGCCCATCTTGTGATAGGAATGCATATTCTATCCAGGGAAGGAAGAAGAAGATGGAGTATGGAATCGAGGGAAGGGAGTTTATTTGAGGCCTGGGGCTTTTCGCACACACTCAACAAGTTGCTGGGGTCCGTTTTCTGCGTGCACCTGAGCGTAGGAGAGCTTACGCCTACTACATACGTTTGTGTTGGATCCTGCGAGGGCGTGTGTGGGCGTGTAGAGGGACAGATGTGCATTGCAGAGCGTGAGAAGACCGAACAAGCAAGCCAAGCGACTAGGGGGAGCTGTCACAACAGTTCCGACATGCGACAGCGACTCTGCGGTATTGAGTAAGAAGAGATATTGTTATGCAATCTCACCCACTGCTTATTTGTATGTCTCCTTTAATCGTTCATTTCGTTCTCTATATCGATGTGAGCGGAAGCGATCTTTTTCCTCTCTCTGCTACAGGCTGGCCACGGGGCGAATCCTTAGAATAGGAGAATTATGTTTCAGTTTGGGACCTCCTTTGGGGATCATGCACCACTCAAGGAGTTGGCTTGGGGCTTGTTTTCAGCAAAGCCTCCCAGGACCCAGCCCAAACTATGAAAGATCTTCATCTTGACTCTTATGTAAGTGTTCAAACATGGGCGCGCCAGTCACCGTTTGCCCTGCCTAAACACGGACGTCAGAGCATTAACCACGCGGGGCGCCCTACCGCACATGGTCATGATGGCCCTCATTCTGCCTCTATCTATACCTAGTAGAAGTTACGAGATATAAAAATGAGGGGGGATTAACCATGCTAATTCGGTGCCATCCAGGTCCAACATGTCGAGAGTTGCCTAGCCTGCAAGTGCTAACTTGCTATTAGTCATGTTTCGTATCACCTGTGCCACATGCTACCCGCGTCATATTGTTAGCTCGTGTATAGGCTCTCGTATTTCACAACGACTATACTGATTAAGCTAGTTTCATTGGCTGCCTACTCCAACCATTTCTCATTCCACACTAGTCTGTTCACTACCCGTCACATAAGCACTTGCGGAAAGATGCCCCATCTATGTAGTAGTACTCTTATTGCTGCTAATATTATATAAGACCACAGTATCTTCTAACCCTTTTTACCTTAGTTCTTTTGTTTAACCACATCCTTCGTAATATTGTCTCTCACCATCTGACACATTCACACCCCGATTTTCACCATGCTGGCTAGGTTTTTCTTCGCCCTTACTTCAGCTGCTTTGGCTTTGGCTTCGCCGCCAGTTCATAACTTATACCCAAGTCAAAGTGGCATGCCCACAAAGCCAACCCCCGTCCTTCCAAGCAATGGTGGTGGTGAGTATTAACTCCGCCCCTTGGGCTTACGCAATGATTTCAGATCCACTGACATGCCCTTCAGATTCTGAGCTTCCTGAACCCTCTGAGGGCGTGTCTCTCAAGCATATCGCGCTTGGCTTTGGTATTCAAAACTACACTTGCGCCGATACCGCTGCCAGTCCCACACCCGTCGGTGCTCTAGCTGTCCTTTATGATGTCACTCATCTCTACCCCGGACAAGGTCACTCATCCCTAACCCAGGATGAATGGGCCTCTCTCCCAGGGGACATTCTAGACACCCTCAAAGTCCCCCTGAATCTCAATGAAAAGGGCACCGGAGCTTCTCTCGTCAAACCATTCCCTAAGAAACAGGATCTCAAGATCAGAAGCCTTTCAAAGAAGATCCCTTACCTTGGCCATCACTACTTTAACGCTGCCGGTGTTCCGACTTTTGACCTCGACAAGGCTCGTCAACTGTTGGTGGCAAAGAAGATCGGCGATATCAAAGCTCCTGCTTCTTCCCCCGCTGGGCCTGAAGGCACCGGTGCTGTGAACTGGCTTTTCCTTGGTGATGCTGGCGGTAGCCATGGAATTTCTTATGCCTACCGTGTTCTGACAGCCGGCGGTGCTTCTCACGGATGCAAGGCGAAAGGAGCCGACAGCACTTCCTACACGGCCATGTATTGGTTTTACAATTAAACCAAAGCCATCTTCAACGGCTGACGTATCAAAAACTAAATAAGCCGGCAATCATAATTTCTTAATGTGAAACGCCGCAGCGATAGAGTTGGGGAGTTTTTAGTTATTTTGCGATGAGGCATTATGATATTCTTTTCTTTCTACATGACTTTGCTTACATTTCTATTATTGGGGTTAAATCTTGCATATATATCTCATCTTATGGAGCCGTCTAATTTAGATCCAGTGTTAAGCGGCGATTCTACTCCCGACTATAGAACGACCAATCTTGATAGCCAAATATGTAGCGGATCGGTTAAAACTTAAAAAGACATAATCTCAGTTGGCCGCTGGAACCCTTTTCCTTTGCAGTCGGACAGCCTCGTTGCTCCTCAGAAGTCAGGAAAATAGAGCTAAGATCTCCCGTTCCAGGTGTAATTATTTCCTAACATCGGTGCACACCACGAACCCTTTTTTCATTTCCAAAGCCTACGTAATTGTCTATAGGAGTATTTGGAAATAAGAACGGGCATTCTCACGCATCTACGACTAAATTCTGAGCAACTGAATTGCTTGGATTCACAGCTCGTCCTACCGATTTCCTTCAGGTTTTCGGTAGTCGTCAGCTCGCCTGAAAACAATGTGTTACCCTGTAGTGGGCTTTCCATGCAAATCACGGAGGATTTGACACCTGTCGCTTTGAATTCATTCACCCAACGTACTAGGTTCTATGGACGTGAAGCATGGTAACCATCAACTGTCATATATATTCTACCGTTAGCAGACTATGATGCACGTTATCAGGTAGACTATGAGCGTGTTCAGATTAGTCTTTGCATCGGCATCCGTTTCATACAGGAAAAGCAAAATAATACCCGGTAAGCGATTTCTTCATCTTTTAACGGTCCCAAATTTGACTCACGCAGTCGCCAATAAGCTGCTGGGATGAATATGACAGTAAGAGAGATCACCTTCATTAGTCTATCAACCGTTTGATACCTTGCTCTCCCGCTTATCATTGGGATCTGCGGATGCAGGGCCACCTGTTCGCTGACAGGGTTGGCTACAAATCATGAAAAACCACCTGCCGCAATCGGCAACAACGGGCGGTTTCTGGTTTACTTGGTAACTAACTCATTTACACCAGGCACCCGGATCGGCTTCCCTAACGCAACCTCGGTCGAGCATCTATTGGCTCATTAGTTACACACCTGCTGTTGGTTCTGATAGAGCGTTTTGTTAGGATTAGAAAAAAAAAGAAACTCATTAGCCTGGGCAGCTCGGGCCCTCTTCCTTTCGTCCGTGCCGCCAGTGGGGCCAATGTGGATCTTCCAATGCGTCGCTTGTCTTGAGCTCTTGGTCCATGCATGAAACTTTTTCGATGTCGGCAGTCAAAGGAACCCTTTACTCTTACCGGTATCTATCGGCTCTCTTTATGGCCTTGGCATTTCTGAAGCTCAAACTGAACTAAATGGAGAAGGACGTTGCTTTCTTGATATATGCATTATTCTGTACATCTTTGAGGTTGGCAGAAGGATCGAGAGAGAGAGAGAGAGAGCAGGGGTTGTCGAGGAACATGCTGTCCGTAAGTGAGCTGATCAACCAAGCTACTGCAGCTACAAAGCGCTGTCACAAACTGGCCCCACTACTCTCGTCGGCTGACAAATCGGACCACTTTGTCTATTCCTAATCAGTCTTAGCAGCCTAACAAGGAGGGTTTAGACGTTCTATTTCACTCCCGGCCCTCGACACTCGCAGACCCGTTACAGCTACAGTGGGCTACTGACTGCTCGCCAAGGCGCCGGGGTCACGAGACCCGACAATCGTGCAAGTGCTTGCTGTTGACTTGAAACGTCTTCTCCATACCCATGTCATAAATAAATGAGGCGTGACCAGGAACCGTATAGCTAGATTAGCATCGTAATGATCTAATCAAGGCTAGGGGCTAATCTTGATAGGGCTAAACCCCACGGGGCTGCTTGTTTATGCCAGGTTAATAACTAGCAAATCACCCTAAGTTTACTAAAGGTTACTCTAATTATAGAGTAAAGTACAGTCGGCATTATTAGCTCCGGTGGGAGCTGTAAATCAATTTAAAGGCTTACTACCTATGGTATGATTGCGAAATATGGAAGAAAGAGGGATCTATTCGAAGAGAATTCAACGCCAGCGACAAGAAAGACGAGGACTGGAACCTGCAAAAAGAGTAACTGTTGTCGTCTCTCCTATATGCAGCAGAGTATACGGCTAAGGGGAGAAGTCCAATAAGAAAGTCAACATTAAACCCTGCCGGGGCCGGCGACAGGAGAGCATCCAGGAACAAAATGAGCTATGGGTCAAAAAGCGAGGGGGCCCCACAGTCATCACGTTAAAATCCTGCATGCAATCTGCACCGGCCTTCCTGAATCGCCTTAGGCAGCCACCTAGGTGATCTCCGATGTTGAAGCGACGTGTGAAAATCCGCTCCTTGGCCAAGTTTGACGTTATCTACTACAGTTCATTCATCATTCCGAGACATCCCCATGTAAACAGGGTTAGCATGGTTATGGTGCATGGAATCCCCGGCTGGAGCGTGGCTGGGTTTCAATTGCGCCAACGCGAGCGGGACCATAATTAGGTTTCGCATTTCACAATGTTCCCTCTACCGATATTACCTCACCAGGGGTCCGCGAAGCTCATCATTGGGGTTGAATGAAGGGCCAAACGTCTTTGGAAGAGAAAGACTGCCCTGGTGGTGCTCGTACGGCAGCACTCTATAACTCCGTGTCCGTTTAGATTAGTATGAAATCAATCTCCCCGACCGACGTAGTCCTTTGCAAGCCTTGAAACTCGATGATGCCAACGTTGTTTCGGGAATCGCCGGATTTAACACCGCGGCATCAACAGACTACACCCGTGAGATCCGGCGCGGAAGACTTCCGGAGCAGCGCGCCCTATAGGCGTTCGCGCATGCGCGATTTTGAGCTTGGAGTGCGACTGACTCAGGGCCAGTCGGCAGGGGTCGATCATAGGTTGGTCGACGAACTAACGAAATTGTCTCGATTACAACATCCAACGGCTTTCACTGCTGCACTTGTTAACTCGTTTCGGTTCCGTATGCTGCCACCCTACGTGACCAAGCATCTTCTAAGTTCTGGTCGCGAGACGTTGGTATGTTGGATAGTCATTTCTAATTCGTCGAAGCTGCGGGGTCTTCCGCTATCGATGCTTTGAACCCATAGTCACTCGTCTAATCTGGCATCGCCCATGATCTCTCATTTCAATATCCAGGCTTCTCACTTTCATCGGCAGTGGGTCTGTAATCATGTGTGTGGAGAGCTGTTAAGCTTGGAAAGACAGAAGTGAGAAGCCGAGCGATGTGAGCAGTCTTGATTATCGAGACAGGGTTTGTCACTAAGAAGGGCTAATCAATCGACATGACCTCGTGTTTCGGTTCCGCGCGATGGCTAGACCCAAGTTAGAAACGTCACTGCTTCACAGACGGATTATAATCCCTGTCATTCCCCACCCCGAGTTCACAGCGCTAAAAGTTAGGGCCCAAGCTGCCGGGATTCGCTCATTGCGTAATTCCAGCATTTCCGCATCACTTTCATGTCATGTGAACTACCCAGTGTTATCATACCGACCTCGTTACTATATCGAGAGGCGGCCGATACAAACAAAATTCTGATCAATCGAGTCGTCTACCAAGGGAGCTGAAGTTATCACTTGCGGAGCAAAGAACCATACGGTCTCAGCAACTCTCTCAAGTTTCTTCGCCCTTCCCAATCGGCTTCATCAAGTTTCCGGATGCAGTTCCCCTGCCCCGCCTGGAGGCCTGGTAAAATGAAAAATTCCCTGTACACCACCAGGGGAGGCCCATGATCGAAGTATTGACGGAGATCGCTCCTTGATGCTCGGACACTTGCCTTGAATGGTGATGGATTGGCCTGACCTTGTTAATTCTGACCTGAGTAAGTGGAGTCACCATACTCACAATGAAGACAATGTTTGTGACTCTGTAGTGTCAGACAGGGGCTCATCATCCATGATAGAAGGCAGTCGTAAAGCCTGTTGGTGATTGATTTTGAGCATTACTTTCTGAACCAACGCAACGAGAAGCAGACGTCCCGACAGTATGGCTCGCAGGCAGGTAATGAATGTGTGAAATATTATAAGAAGATGGATGGCACCAGATATGAGTGAGAAGCAAAGTAGTCACAGTCGTCACAAGTCTCCTTTTCCCGCCTTTTCCCCCGTTTCTTTTTGAACAACTTTCATCACGTTCACATCGTGGCTCATTCACCCGGCTTTTTGAGATGACCTATGATTTGTCACAACGGCACGGGGCATTCATACATCCACACCTCAGCCCTGCTGAAACTTTCGAGCCATCGGGCCCAGTTCCTCTGCCGCACTCGGGCTTTGTTGCCAACGTTCCAGCGCTTCCATCTCAGGACGTAGCGCAGATTGTGTTCGGGCCTGATCTGAGTAGCTCTACCCTTCCCATTGAAAACAGCACCTCCGGATATCCTTGCTACAACTGGGTACGGGAGCCTACCCTAAATGCCTGTCCTTACGGTTATCCATTATGTCCAGGCGGCGACCAGTGTTTGTTCTCACACCCTCTGCGCTTACCAACCAACTCTGGCTCCGTTGATCAGTCAATTCCGGAAACAACCCTGGCCATGTCCGCGCAGAACACATTTTGCCAGCCATCCGCCCCTAGTGGCTATCCAGGTTCTTCTGATGCCAAGGGTGACCCGTGGTCGAACATGAGGACCACTTATCCGTCTCCTCCCAAACCCAGTCAAGCAAGGGCTCGAACTACACCATCGCTCGCACAAAACTCGGGTGTTCGCACTTCAAAGCAGTATACTAAATTCCCAGCTGAACCGCAGAATGCTGCTCAGCCGAACATGCGCAATGGCCCATCGGCCGCGAGAAATGACTCATTAGAATATATCATCAGTCGTCTACCGCCGAAGAAACAATATATCATCAATGAAAGGTTGAAAGGCAAACAATGGGACGACATTCGCAAGGGGTACAAATGGAGGGACCTGAAATCAACGTCTACTCTTCCGAATGTACTGAGAGATTTGCGAGCCAAGCATGATGTCATTAATCAAATTCTACCATCAAGGCAAGACCCTTCGTCGAGAGCCTCAAAAAGCTCGCGAAATACCCAGCGTGCAGTCGAGATCCTGGGTGATATTTACGGGTTGCAGAATCATTAACATCTCAAGGCATCAACATGGAATTCATAACATAGTACCTAGTTGTGGCTCTTTGACCGATGCAATTCCTGCCATCGGCTTGAGACAAAGGCGGATCAGACGGGAGGAGTCACAACTTTTGGACGTTTACTTGTATAATAGTTTCACGCGCTTAGAATAATTAAGTCACAAGACAGCTTTCGGTATCCCAAGCAATAGCAAATACAAGGTTAGTCACCAGTTATATCATTATGTAGGTTTATTATATAGAGTCTAAGAGAATTAAACTGTTAACGTGTCGTAGCTGATGGCTGGGGCGTAGAAGGATTCCGGGTTTCTTTTTTCCTTCCTTTCTTTGATTTGCATACATAGCCTTGGTATATCCTACAATTCTGATGGAAGACTGCTTCTCTTCACTGGCAGAATTGAGTATAGGCCACATGCTGGCTCCCGCCGTTACCATTCCATCAACGTTCTTTGCACGTGGGTAGCCCCTTCCCCAGATGATCCACATTATCTTCATTCAACATCAATAAATCGTATGTCGCAAAGAGTATTACACAAAACCTCTCGAAGATTGCGTTGTGGATACAATGGGACGGAAAAGCATTTCCCCTGGCTAGCTTCCAAGCATTAGGCTTACCTGCACACCTGCGACTTTCTTTTGACCCCCAACTGCGGCAGAAATTTATTTGAGGCTAATCAATGTGAGCTCGACCCACTAACCTGTGAGCTCCATGAGCTATTGTGTGAACTTTATGTGAAATAGTGGATCATGCTAGGGTACTGTTATGGTCATGCGTACGCCCATCTCCTCAGCGTTGACAGAAAGTTTTGTGCCAAGGTCGTCCCAAACGGGATTAACTGCAAAATGAAGCGGCAGAAACCAGTATAACTGTGAAACGCAGAAACATGCCTCTAACTATATAATCGTCGTCGTCGTTGTCTTGGAGCAAAAACAGCTTTGTACTTGTAACAAAATAAGTTTATCCTCCTTGAGTTGACCGTGGATACGCCCCACTCGATAGTATTACCATTAGGTTGGGGAAACTAGCTTGTGAGCCTCTTTCCTACCATCTACATTGAACCACATCCTAACGCAGCCAGATGCTGTAATAATTCGCAGAAAAGATGAACACCCAAGTCGAAGGTCACGGCAGACACTACTCTCCTTACAATACCCTGCCGCCGCCGCCGCCGCCAAGGCCCATCGAGCCACTTTTGCCTACAATGCCAGGACAGCGTTGGCAAGAGTTTTCGCATCCCCGTCCACCTTCGTTCCACCAACGCCTCCCTCGCGTGAAAGAGCTTAGAAGGTGTGCCCCAATCGAATGCGAGCATTGTCATGAGAGAAAGGTGAGCAACTTTTACAGTGTCAGCTTAGAATCCCCAACCGTATGCTGATCCTTCGCTCCTAAGATCCGTTGTAATGAGGCTCGGGGCTTGTGTGAGCCACGTCCGGCTCAAAAACGGGCACATGATCCCCAAATGCGCAAGTTGCCAGATAGATCCACAACACCGCGAGAAAAGCTCATGGGCACCTCACTGTGGCCGGTTATACCGACCTTCAAGAGACAGACTCCTCAACAATAATTCCTGTAATTTCCACTTTTAAACTGAACCTCAGATTCGCCAGCTGTGTGGAAGTGGCCGGTCGGTTATGTGGAATCTATGAGGATGCGTTGGAAAATTAGGGGTAGGGCTTGATCCTGTGATACTCTAGATAACTAGCATCTTCCTCAGAGGCAAAGAAAGTATCAGCTTCTTGTGTAGTGTGGAAAATGACATTTCATCAACACTGAAACCGCCTATCTTATAGCTGTTCATAGGCCATAAGGACTACTACCCTTAATATGGCAGTACTAAGACTGGTAAGGGCCTAGATACTCTTTATTCTATCTTTCAAAATTTCACTACCTTTTCCTTTTCCTTCTTTTTTTTTTTCTTTTCATTTCGTTTTTCGTCCCTTTCCATGAAAAGCCATTAGGTACAGGAAATGAGTTAACATAGCTCCACCTTCTGATACAAGTAACCAGACAGGGCAAGTAGGGAGACCTTCAACGTGAAATGCACATAACGGGTTCTTTGTCATGAACATAAAGCCTAGATAGCACCAAGGCCCCTGTCAGACTTGGCGCCTTTATAGTCCTCTATTCGTGCATTGCGCTAATACAAGCGTCGCCAATCAATATATCATCCTCCTTCACTGAAGTCAGTACTTTGGCAAAGGGCCGTATATACGTCTTAAGACACTTGATAATAACCTACTCCCGTCGATAATCCCAGCAGCCTCGACAATTTTCTATATCCTGTAACATACAGGTGTGCAGGAAACTTTAGTCACCATGAAACGAAACATTCTTGTTGAATATACACTTCGCAGCATTGCCCTCGTCCTCGAGATAGCGGCACTATCGAGTATCTTCCTTGGTATTCAAGGCGCATCAGGCTACTTCGCGTGGTTCATCGGCCAGCGGCTGTCGCCATCTCTTCTTGATACGTTCTTGCCTGGCTCTCAAGAGGCCCTTCTGTGCTTCGTACTCAACACAATCTTCTTTCTTGTCGTCCTGTGGGGTATCTTGCCCTTTTACAGCATCAGGAAAGAGCTGCCATTTTTCGTGAGCGGACTTGTCGTCTGCTCTGTTGGCCTGCTTGCCGTGGCTCTCACGATTATGTCCATACACGTGGCTTTCACTGCTTGGGACTGGTCGATCTTACTTGAAGAGGACGGATCCATGAGCCTCGCCAAGCACTGCCGTGCCATGTCTATCTTCTTAAGTGCGCTTTGGTGCATGGGATGGATATTCTTCATACTATCCTTGTCCTACGTTTTGAACTTAGGCGTTCCCGACTTTCTTCAACAGATGCTGGTCGACACGAGAAAGCTCCTAGCAGCGGCCGGGATCAAGCCACTACCCCATCCAGCCTGGGTAGATAAGGAGGACTTTATTACATCAGAAGAGGCAGCGAATCTTGTGGTAGTTTGACACTGCATGGAAAAAGGATGCTCCGAAGATTGAACTATGTACATAATATAAAGCAATGAAATCGGAAGTAGCGGCGAGCTTGAAGAGTTTCTTTATCCTTCTTTAATATGCTTAGTTTCGGCATTAAATAGCTCCGCATACATAGCCGTATAACATTGACAATCGACTGACTAATCATGTCTTGGTGTGGTGTTCATTATCTTCTCTTCTTTGCCTCGACCTAGAAATCGCGAATGAAGGGGCGGGCTCATGATGATGAATACAACACTTTCATGCAAAACATGAAGAAGCAGCTTGGCTCTGAAGCACTTGGAGGAGACGAAATCTAATTCCAGCCCTCTCTGACGATCCGACACGAGACGGTTACATATTGGGAAACGAACTATTTCGATTCCAATTATCACGTACAGGCTAATATTCTTCCCGACATTTGCTATGCTGGCGTTAAGCAGGAAAACTGTTAGCTAATGAAGTATTACAGTGAGATGCAATAAGTCTGAATCCAGACTGAGGTCCTACTGGTAGTTCGGGTGATGTAGTTCTCGTGGACAGTGTCCTAGCTTCATTGAGTATAAATCTAGCTTAATTAAGCAGCCATTACTCCTTATCAAGACATTACTACACTAGTAACACACTCACAATTGGGCTAATTAGAGAGCGTGTACTTGAATATGGATTCAAACGTATTGAATTTTCTAGGTATAACACGCTGAAGGAGCCAATTTTATAGCTAGCCATCGGCTTCAGATGAGGGAAATGATGCTTGAATATTCAGGGCCCGTCTGTCGTGACTGGTGGTATTCCTGACACGTATCATTTAAGCAGAGAAGCTGAGTGATTCATGGCCTGGCGTTGACTTCTGGGAGGTAAGGAATCGTGTCTCACTTTCAACAATATTACTTTACTTCTCCTACTCTGTACAGTACTGTACTCCACACTTTCACATCCGCTATATGCTACGGGGACATCATTACTTTCCTCTATTAACAAGACGATATCCCGTCATCTGGCCCGGGCGTTCCCTCCTGAGATGGTCCCGCTCTTCTTATCCCCGCATCCTGATTGCTAATACAGTAACGGCTGCCACAAAGACATGCATGATTTTCCGCCCAATATTCCTCTCCATAGTTGACAAGAATCCAACTGTTTCGCTTGATATGACGAGTTGCTCGCAGCATCACACGCCACCTTCCTGAGATGTTCCACGATTCAAATTTGCAATTGGACTCGCAAGAATGGTTGACTTTGCGCACCCAGTTCCCCATGTAGCGGGGATATACCTGACACCATGTGACTTCCTTGCCGCCCGGCGAAAGGTCGTCGCGGGACAGGTCGGCTGCCCAGCCGTCGGTATAATAGTCAATAGGCGCTAGTTCACCCACCAACTCGCCCAAAAACTCGCCACGCTTGTAGTCAGTTGTTGCCCAAGCTCCCTCGCCCATGTTTACTGTATCCACAATAGATGGTTTCTCCTGGCGGACTTGTTTATGTATGCAATTGCACACAGATCTTGTGCAAAAGGCACACTGGCGGAGGTGTCCGGGAATCCAGGTCGGATCTTGACCGACAAGGAATCCAGGAGGCCCCTTCCAGTTTGGGTACTTGTCCGGCGTCCAAACATTAGTCGATATCGAGGTCGTGACTTGAAAATCAGAGCCTCTAAACCATGATTTGTTGGGGAACGGTTGCGCAGGTGACATGTTGCATGTTCTCTTCGCTATTTGTCGGCTGCTGGAACTCATTTTTGAAGGGTCGATGAGGTCCATATAACAGTATTTCAGCCTGCCGGACGACTTTTCAAAAAACTGCGGCATACCAGACACCACTTGGCCCCCCAGTGGCCCGCGTAGGAATCGGCCACCGAAATATCGAACCTTTGCAGGCTGCGACTCTCTCATCTGGCGGACAAGAGCAAGCAGCTCTGGTGGAAAGGTTGCTTTCAGCCTCTCATTCTTAAGGCGCTGCAGTATGTATCTGCGCTTATCACGAGTGGCTTCGCCATTTGAGAGCTTTCTTATTGGTCAGCAGCAAACACTTTATGCGCGGGAGATTGAATTCATCCGTACCAGGGCTTGCATGGATCCACTATGCTGCGTCAAAACATGCCTATTCAAGTTTATTTTCCAATGGCCACAAATACCACATTGGCGTCCGTTCAGCTTATAGTTTTCATCAATCTCTTTGAACCTGACATTATTTGTGGCTGGTTCATAGGCTTGAATCGATGAAGGTGTTGAGCACATAATGAGGGAAGTGAAATCAAGTCGAGTCCGCTGACATGCTTTGGAGAGTCTTAATTCGTTGGAGTTATTTAGTCATTACATATACATCGTCGTCATTATATGTCTGTCGCATGGGTGATCTAGCAACCCTTTAACAGGACCAAGTTTGATGAATGGCTCCAAGGATGATGCGCGAAGGTGTACTTCAGCATCAAGCTCGCATACGAGTTCACATACGAGTTCACATACGAGTTCACGAGTTCACAGATGAGTTCACAGATGAGTTCACAGATGAGTTCACAGATGAGTTCACAGATGAGTTCACAGATGAGTTCACAGATGAGTTCACAGATGAATCCATAATATTGCCTGAATCAGCTTAGCGTAAAGACACTAATCCTATCATGGGACGAACCCCAGTCCAGTTACGGGGCAGCTCTGTTAGCCGACCTTTTAATCTTAGGAGCGGGTCCACAGTTTTGCTAGCCTCAATGTGTCTGGATTCCGATCTTGAATTGGATGCGGACTAATTCCGTTCGCGAGTACCTACTTTCCGCCACAAACAGTGATTAGTAACAGAGCTTCTTCATTCTACCGTACTAACCGAATAAACGCTCTTAGATCGAGCGCTCTTGTACCTCAAACTTGACCTTGACCTTCCCTCCCCCCAGAAGACGTATTTCCATTAATCATTTCCCCTTCTTCACCAAACGAAACCCATAACCTCTTGCAATCTTTTTGTTCTCTGCAATGCAAAGGATAACGGCATTCGTTCCAACAATGTGTTGACCGTATTCGTTGGCCGATTGAGAGGTATCGAATGTCAATTAAATCTTGGCAGGCAGCGCCGGATACTTTACTATTGAGGCAAAATCGATGCCCATCCCCCAAACAGCGGTTGGTGACGGCAAACCTGTAGGCAACATTGCATCTGTGACATATCCATTGCCAGGGGGCATCCAATATGACAAGATGCCCATCAGAGATTTGTTTTACCATGTCGCCGGCACTTGATCTAGGCAGAAGGAGTTTTGGCTAAACACGTAGAGGTATGTGACGAGAGATAGATTAAGTACAGAACCCTGAACGGGCGTACTTGAGGATGAAGAGAAAAGAAGAGAAGGAAGTAGGGAAGGCAACAGGATTTGTGAGTGACATATCCATTTCCCGGGATTGGTGCTGCCTTCTTTATGTGTCAAGTCAATCAACCAGGTTAGCAGGAGTCTGGATGTGATCTGATACAATTGTGAAACCTGATTGTCCCGGAGACCCAAGAGAAAAAGACAAGGTTTTCTCCTAGTACATGCATCATGACCCAACGCTCGTCTTCGGACATCGAAACTACCGTTAAAACAGCCCACCCCGGACAACGCGGGAGTAGTCGCCCTTGACCACATGTATTCTGCAAGGTTGCACCTAATCTTCTGCTTGATGAGTCCGTTCTCCGGAGAGACCAACGGATGCAGTAATATTATCCAATGGCTTGTCGTTACTGAACGTTGATGAATTAGTGAAAAGGGCTCTTTTCGCCCTGGAAGATCGAGATTTTGGGCCAAGTACACGTGCAATCTCTAACGTTTCTTTCTCGGCAGAATCATCGATGCTGAGTGGCTGCCAAATATTCACACCAGAATATCGTCACAGATTGGCAATTTCTACAGTCGCTGAGCAGATGCCATCATGGTATTAATAATCAACCTCCAACAATGGAGCTGGTCATAGTCATCAAAACTATTTCTCATATTACCAGTATGCCTGTTATTGGCTGTCCTTCTGCATGAGGGTCGGTATTCGCCCTACAAATGACCGGTACAGTAAACTTCAGATTCAGTTATCTTTGAACCGCTCAAGATTTAGTATTGTAGGTTGGGAAACGAAGAATGGGAAGCAGAAGTGTACAGTAGAAAGTAAACTGAACTTAGCTGAATGTCTTGCCAGCAGCCTATTCATGGTTCAAGATAAACTACCCGATAGTGGAGAACGGCTGCTAATCTTGGGGCGGTATTCATTACTTGGATCCTATCTAGACTAATATTTAAGAAGCATGCATCCCCAACAAATCATTTTCGTATTAGAGAGAATAATTCAGTTAAACATTATGTTAGTTTGAGTGCAAGACAAACAAACTTCATCATTTGAAATATAAACCTAGAAGAACGCTCGTACTGGGCTTCCTACACTTGTTCCCATCGAGAGTCTTATTTCTACGTGATAAACATAACCTACTACCATAGCTAAACTAGTAGCCATACTTCAATCATGTCTCCTTTAAAACTAGAAGATTCATAGTCAGGCCAGCCCCATAAATAATGTACACCGCTATCTCATAGGCAATCTATGAAATTCATATGGTTTCAAACCGCTGGCTATGAAGGTTTTGCAATCCAGACAGTAGCACAGCCGTCTTCAAGCGAGCCTCCACGGTCAGAACATTCCTTTTCGATTACTCCAAAACATGTGAGACATGCTGCCTCACTGAATTCATACTTATCGATATCACATGTTGATCTTACGTATGCAAACAGAGCTAAATCTTTCTGTTCCAAATTGCTCTTGGGATTCTTGGGTGTAAGTGGCTTTTCCTTGAATTGCCGACAAAATTCGTTGACTGCTGTCATCCTTGTCTTTTTGTAGGTGTTATCTAATAAAGTACGGTCCTTCGACGCCCAACAAGTCCATGGTTTCGCCGTAGGAGAGTGTGTCTCTGCCGATGTTGGGGTCGTAGGGTCGGCACTCTGACTTGTGACATCGGTAGCTGCCCCGGTTGGCTTACTACCAGCTGAACCAGTGGCCTTCTTTGAGCCTGTTTTTACTAGTGTCGGGGTATTGTTACGAGTGGTATCAGTCGCCTGCCCGGTTGGCTTAATATTAGTTTGGTCGGCGGTCTTGTGTGTGCCTGCAGTACTGGTTGTTGTATGATCAGGTGTTGTTTCAGACGCAGGTACAGGTGTATTAGTATTTTCTTTTGTTGAAGTAGATAGTGTTGACTGTTGGGATGGCATTGGGGTGTTTTGGGTTGTCTCCTCTCCGAGTAACAGCAGGGTTTTGGGGCAATTTCCAGACCATATAGCAGGTTTATTAATAGTCATCTCACTACCATATGGCACTGTGTACGTCCCACCTGTCCCTATCTTATCAGCGTCGATACCTTCATTTATACTCTCGAATTCCTCTACGCTAACCTGAGGAAGTGCAGGAATAAGGTCATTTATCACAGTCATGCCGAAATGTGGAGACCACAAGGCATAATTTGCGTCGCAAGCCGCGCTGACAAGAGGATACAGCCAGAGCCAGATCAATGAATTCATGGTTTATGCCAGCATTGGTGAGCGTGTTCTAAGTCGTTCCAAATGGCAAGCTATATACTGGCGAATG
Source organism: Fusarium oxysporum f. sp. lycopersici 4287 (assembly GCF_000149955.1). Classification (NCBI taxonomy): domain Eukaryota; kingdom Fungi; phylum Ascomycota; class Sordariomycetes; order Hypocreales; family Nectriaceae; genus Fusarium; species Fusarium oxysporum. The sequence continues at coordinate 4,176,562 of NC_030991.1, forward strand.
ATGCTGTTTTAATATGCAACACATTGAGACCTACCTAAATATAGCACATGAACAGCATAGCATAGCTTATAGAAATATAATTGAAATATCTGAAGAGATCATGCTATTTCTGAATCGTCCAATCCAGCCACGTATTAGACCAGTGTGGGGCCTTGCCTGCTTCGCGCTGCGGGCCACGGTCGCTATCGTTGAATGAGTAGCTTTCCGAATTACTTTTGCATACAGATGTTTTATTTGACCGAAAGATTAGTTGCTGATTCCCAACGTATCTTCAAACAACGTTTCCGCCAAAGACACTAGACCGTTCAACCTATTTAACAGTGTGGTTTGCTTTCTTTCTCACGTGTTGAGGAGTTGGGTTGTGCAGAAGAAAGAGAGGCGGGAAGCTCTTTGTACTGCAGGTCTTTCCATAATCAGTAACTAAGTGCTATGAATATTTAGTATTCCCTATTTTGATTAAATGAAAACAGAGTATGTAGTCAGCCATACCTTTTCTCGGCACATCGAATCCCAAGCTGACGTTTATCATTCGCAACAGAGAAAGCCAGGAATAGGCCCAGTGTCTAGTTTGTATACAGTATCTCAACTATCCTCTGTCACAAACAGTAACATGCATTAAGTCCTGAGAGATGACCGAAGGCGGTTCGGTGAACTTCGATTCTAATATGTCACCTCTTGATACCGTTGGCTTCAGTCAAGAACATTTCTCGTCTAAGCACATCCACTTTTATTACTCTTACTCGGCAAAGGAAAGACAGTCGAGGTACTGCCGTCTCCTTTGTCAAGAACTCAATCATTATTGAGTCATCTATCTTATCCTTACGTACTGTACAAGTGCTCAAAACTGTAAGATTATCTCAGCCCGTTGCCGTGCTTTTGCCCGATTATCATCATGTCCTGTTATCAACAGGGGTGATGTTCACTCGTCCTCCTCCGTTTCTCTCTTCCTCATTTCTAAATTTAGGCTTCCTCTCAATTTGAGGCAGAAACCCACCGGATGCGTTGTAGGCCTATCTATAATTGGCATCAAACCTTAGCTAGAGGACATCAGTGGCAGGTCTATATTTGTTTTTATTGCCCCTTTTAGAGCACATGTATTGCTTCTTTAACCAAAGCTTCAGAAGCACTCCAAAGCTGGCCGCTTGGTTAGGCCATTGCGTCTATAATGGCTAATGTCTGGCTTGGGAGACATTTCAGATGAGTCTATGAACCCCGCCACCTGCCGTGACTGGAGTAAGAACTCATCCTATAATTACCTACTGGTAAAATTTGGGACTTTATCCAAACTCTCTGCGGCCAGCAACGTGATGTCATGATGATGACCCGTCAACGCCAAGAAGCGGAGTGTTACTGACCTAGCACTGCTTCACTGGCATAGAATGCATGAACAAATGTCGGGGGTATCTGCGCAGGCGCTGGAAACATTTCAATGTAAAGTAGAATAAACATAGAATATAGGAGGGACTGCATTAACTTTATAAATGAAAACATGCGCCTTTTATCTGTCGATTAGGTTTCACCTGCGTATAGCAAAATTTGATAGCTTATCCTATGCTACCTAAACTTATTCTATCTTATCCTATCTATTCCTATCCTAATATTATTCAGATAGACCAGAGATTCTGTTTTATTAGAGTTAATTGATATGACAAAGTGTATCACGAGCTTATACCAAACAAACGAGCCTCAATAAGCCTAAAGTCCCCAAACATTTATGGAGCCGTACTTGAAACAGTCGATATATAACCTTTAAGGTAGGCACCATGCTCCAATAAGTATTCCGAGCATCAACAAAGCCACAGACAGGAGTAAATGTGTCTCACTCGCTTCTTTGTCAAGAAAGCTCAAATGCTCTGTCGGGTCATGGTTATCCTTCTCAAGGCGCGCCATTAAAGAACAGTATTACAGGCTCTTGTTACTCAAAACCGACTTGACTCAATGATTCCCAGGCCATTATCTGTAGTGCTATTAGTTCTTGAACAGACAAAAATGCTTTAAGAGGTCTTAGGAATAGTTTCACACCTATCGCTAGGCACTTCCAGCTTACCTAAACAATAGCAGGGCCTCTGTCTTGCTGTATATGTTACCGGCAATTATCTTAAAATGGGCCGCAATCCAGGATTTTCTCTGCATTGTGTTAACGTTATAGGGCCTGACATCAGGCCTGGCTGAATGCTATTGGGGCGTTTGGAAGAAAATGAACCACTGTCACCTAAAAAACGCCTTACGACAGGCTGATATAGCATTTCCGGTCTAGCTTGGTAGCTTTCAATCATAGTCGGAACAAATGACTGGCTGCAGGCTGAGGCGCACTTGTCACAGCGTACTGATCCAATACTATCCAGTGGATAGGCGGTTCTTACTGTATGTGACTGTTGGTTACCCCCCAACTTCCACCGGCATCTTGCAAGAATATCGCACTCAAGACAATACATAGGCCAGCTGTATGCCAAGTTTGGAAGTGTCTGTTGAGACATGAAGTATGAAGTAATCGTCTATCTTTAAGTTGTATACAGACAGAAGGCAACTGAAAAACAGCGAAATAACTGTACTTATAGTCTAACAACAAGTAATCAAAATACTATATATATAGTTATTACTTTAAATATCCTTGTTAAGGATAGTATTGTCTAAAAACAAAATAGTCGTTGCGCTTCTTTTGGGGCGCGCAACCCGTTCGCATTGCGCGAGAGGCTGATCAGAGGAGTTTTGGAAGCAGCATCACAGGTTATCGGCGCGTAAGAAGAAGAGCCGATTTTGCAGACTGCCGCGGTGGTTGTTGCGGTACTAAAACCATTGAGTGCAAGTCATGATTCATCACCCAGACAAAGCTGCGACATGTTCAATGGACGGAAGGGCCGGATCTTCCGAAATCCCGGCGCCACTCCAGGGAAGTGGGGCCACCAAAAAAAGCAACAGATGCAGGGTAACTAGGTGAGGTGTTTTTTGATCAAGGACATGCAGCGTCCTTAAGCAGCATTGGAGAGAGTGTTTTCAGTCATCAGCGTTTCTCATAAAGTCACCATAGGCAGTAGGAATTCTGTTTCTTGCTCGGGGAGGGGTAACCAGCTTGTCATCCATACTCTGGCATGTGACATATCGCTCTTACGTTATGGAGACAGGCATATGCAAGCTCCACACAGCTTTTCCCTTCCCAGCCTCCCTTCGCTGAGTTCGAACAAAGGCTGTTCTAGGTAGGACTGAGTCAAAGTTGTAAACCGTTAACCAATTAAATCCTAGCATCTATTTTGAGGGTAAGAGCTCTGCACTAAACCAGCTAATAATATAGAGCTCGCGGGGGCACAGAGTAAGCAAGCATCCCGCCTAATGTAAAAATAAATCCTTGTTCATTTACGAGTTTATAGGACTTTTGAATTAGGTAAATGCCCTGGCATGGGCGTTGACGCTAAAAAATCCTCAGCAAGAGTGAAAGTTCCACATCAACCATGCTAGGATTCAACACCTGCTAGATTAGGACCTAAACTGTCGGGTCGGTGCTGGCGTGGACGAACGGATCTTGCCAGTGCCAGAAGTGGCCTTAACACCCACTGTAGTTTGTGCTTTCGCGACAGCTCCAAGCCAGCGCACGCTTGTAGGGGGCGAATATGCTTTTCGAGGTCTCGCATGTCTGTGAACTCAGTCTTATGCTGACAGAATTTCTTGACTGCTGTCACCTTCATCTCTATGGAGGTTGTATCTAATAAATCAGAAACCTTTTGCCGTCCAACAAGTCCACGGTTCGGCTGGAGGAGAGTATGTCTCTGCCAATGTTAGGCTCGTAGGGTCGGTACTCTGATTGGTGGCATCGGTAGCCTGCCGAGTTGGCTTACTACCAGTTGGGTCGGCGGCCTTGTGTGAGCCTGCGGTGTACGACCAGGTGTCGTCTCAGACGTGAGGACATGTGTATGAAGATTCTCTTTCGTTGAAGTAGATAATGTTGACTGTTGGAGTGGCATTGGGGCGTTTTGGGTTGTCTCCTCTCCGTGCAATAGCAGGGTTTTGGGGCTATCCCCAGACTAGATAGCCGGTTGATTAATCATCACCTCTGGGCTATATGGCACCTTGTGCTTCCCACCTTGGCCTATTGTATCGGCGTCAACACCTCGATTTTCCTTCTCGAATTCCTTTAGCTCTATGGCTTCTCTGCACGGCAACGCAAGCTGTTTATCATTCGCGGCATATAAGAGCAAGGAAGTGGCCCAGCATCTTCTTCGTATATCGCACCTCTACTATAATCATGATACATAACAAACAACAATCAGCGCTATGTCCTGGGAGCCGACAGAAGACGGTTTGGTGATTGGCTCGTGATGTTTCACGCAACTTTGATCCTTATATGTCACCTCTCTACGTCCGTGGCTCCAACCAAGAAGGTTTCTCGTGAAAGGAAATTCAATTGTACTACTCTAGCTGGGCATCGAAATACAGTAATCGCGTTATTGCCACCTACTCCATCCTTAAGAACCAAATCACAAGCCCGTCATCTATCTAATCCTTGCATGTATACATATCGTTCTATTAGTAATTGCAGTGGCCGCACCTACGTAGTAGGCTCCCGAAGCTACCAACAAACGCATGATATGGAAACCACCGATCGTAAAGATTGCGGCGGCAGGTGTAGGGCGTCCGGTCGTGATACTTTGTTCCGGGTTTGCATCGCCACTCCTAGCCCCGCCTGCCGGTTTTCGATCGGTTCTTCCAGATGCTCACAACGGTCGCCATTGTGACCCACAATAGGACAAACAACACTGCAACAAAAAAGACGGTACACCAGGTTGGTGACATCGAAGCTCTCCAAAGAATTAGGCCTGCGACAAATTGTGCAGCGGCTATGTACGCCATAAAGCTTGGTGCCCATAGCAAAATCGGAGTCCCGCCGGTACTAGTGGCGAAGTCTTTTTCAAATCTATCTTGGTATGCAAAGGACAACAGTGTAGCGACTACAAGCTCCATCGTGGATGTTATGGTTGCGCCTACAAGGAAGCTCGTCGCCGCGAGTAGGGAGATCTTGTCTTCGTCTACTTTTGCGCCTTCAAAGATCACCGTGACAAGACTCATAGCGCCTACAAGAGCGGAAATACCGTTAACGATTTTGAACTCAGCAAGAAGTTTGCAAGCATTTTGATGCAGTTTTTCAGTCATCGTTGATTCATTTTGATGCAGTTTTTCAGTCATCGTTGATTCCTTTCAGTGACCTTGGTGTGTTAACCAAAGACCCAATATTGCGGCATGGCGACTGGGCTTTATATACGACTTCGCCATCTATTAGATAACGCTACAAAAAGCAGCTCGATCTAAAATAGCATTCGGCTGGCGAAACTGAGGTCAAATAATTTTCAGGTTCACCTTCTACACTCCTGCTTTGCATTGTTCGTCTCGCCGCCTAAAATAGCAAATCGCGAGCCGGATACAGGTAATTGAACCTGAAATTGACCGTACTTCAGCGAATAGACGGGGAACGGCTACAGAGAAAAAGACAAAAATAAACCAAGAAAGCATGCGCAGCGTTTCAATCCTATTGTAAAAAGAAAAGTATAAGTATGTATATTTCCGAAAGGAGAACCTTCCAGATTTAGAACATGGCTTAAGTGGCCGATACAGACTTTGTTTTAAGCATAAACGTTGAATCAACCTACTGTAAGGAATGCCAAGCTATTGTAGGAAAAAGCGGTCCCTCATCTTTTACGCGTCTATATAAATAGATCATATTCTTGTACATCAAAGACATTTCGGGAAGACAGTTAATCAAGGACGGACTGTAGAACAGGACATAAAGCATGTGCTGCGCCAGTATTTCAGCATCGACGGCGACACAATATATCATTCGTCTACCCTACTCTTCATTTTCTCAGTACAGTATGGCATCTCAGATACTTCAGATTCTTAGAGGTATGTTCCAGAAGACGGCACTTGATCCTTCCTCTCAGGGATATGTCAGACTTGGCAGCGAGGGTCCTCTTGCCGAAACCCCACGAAGCAGTCCTCGCTCATTTGCTTCCACGGTACCCAAACTTGTTCCTCGTTAACAGGATATCATACTGGCCTGGAAAACTTTGGTTTGCAAGTTAAGACTCAGACCTCCTTCATTCCATACGCCGTATCTCATGGTCGATAGTATTGCATTGTGGTCATGCGCCTAAAAGTGTTAACCCAAAAGCTAAGCTGCGTATGCCCTCTAGAGGTTGGTCCTATCTTAGGGGTCATCGATTATTTATGGGTGGGTAGGAATCATTCATGCAGTGGCTGGCTTGTTGATATGAATATTTTCTTGAACATAGTCCCAGAGCATATGCCAAGTATGAATTACTTGGATGCAACATTCTGGCCACTTGGTATTGTTTCGAAAAGATCTCGTGGAAAAGAACGCGACCATGGCATTCACAAGTTTGTTTTCTCATGTCAGCGTTGTAAATCAATATCAAATAGAACATGCGAGAATAAAAGCCTATTTGGATTCTCCCGATACAACTTCCAAACTCCAGTGGACCATGCTCCACTCTCATTTCCCTGCACTGAGTTGGGGATGCTCAAATTCTGAACCGTAATTCTCTTTTTCGCACTGTGAGTGAAACCGAACCAATAACTTTGGCTTCTTCCAAGTCATGTGGAATCTCACGTCGTCAAACCATTTGACTTCCTGGTTGACCCACTCCCAGTCGTATGGGAACACCGTTTTGGCAAGAATAGTCCTTGCCTCCATGTATGCAAGCTTGATACCAAGGCAAGCTCGAGGTCCGATAGAAAATGGACGGCTGGCATCGAGACAATCTCCTGTGCCATCTCCAATCCAGCGCTCAGGTCGAAACTCATCTGGGTTGCTGAAATTACGTGCGTCATGTGACATGACAAAGTTATCGACGGAGACGATAGTACCTGTAGGGATGGAATATCCATCAATCACCGCTCCAGGAGGACACACGCGCGGAAGGCCAAAAGGAGCAGGCGGAAAGAGACGAAGGCCCTCTTCAATAACGCCATGTAGATACGGGAGCTTGCAAGTTGACTCCTTCGTAATGTCCTGCGTCGATGAAAAAGCAGAACGGACCTCACTTTTAAGTTTCTTCAGTGTTTCTGGGTATTTAAGTAGAAGATAGGTGACTCCTGCAAGAAATGTTGCTGTTGTCTCCGATCCTGCCAGCATCATGACCTTAGCCTGCTCTCGGAGATGAATACGATCGAGATCGCAGTCTCGAATTGTGCGAGCGAAGAAGTTATTCTGCTGAAGTGATTGTTGGCGGTTGTCATGATGAACCTTGCTGGCCTGGATCAGCTGATCAATCTTCTTATCTGTAACTTGATCATGATATGTCAAGCTCTTCTTGAAGGTCTCCGGCATACAAAGTGCAAGAGCAGAGGTCGGGACTGAAAGGCGGTTCATAACGGTACCAAACCTAAGCAATTCCACAAAGTTCAAGATAAGCGAGACCCAGTTGCTAGGTCTCCATTGGGCAACACAATTGAATGATTCACCAAAGGTGAGATGCCCTTTATTCGTGTTAGCAGTGGCCAATATTAGTCGAATCACAGACTATGAGTCATCTTTACCTATGATATCAAATGTAAGCCAGTTGTACACAACCGAGACATCGATACCCTTGCTTTCCGCCCCCCCCTTGTTGACAAGCTGCGTTACGAACAACTCAGTGTAGTGTTCGATCACACGCTGAGTCTCTCTTAACGATTTATTGCTAAAAGCACGGGAAAGTGGCTTTCGTTGCAGTTGGTGGTCATGTGGATCCCGGGCGAACACAATGTTGGGCCGCGCAGTGGATAGACGGGCGTCATAGAGAATTTCGCTTTTCAAAAACTGATGCTCCTTCTTGGGAGGGCGATCATAGATAGTCCTGTACGCAGTTGGAGTTCGGAAAGAAAGCTCATTCGGGGCAATCCTCACAACATCACCATATTTGTCATGAACTTGCTTCATCACAAAAGGGTAGCGCCCACCGGTCCACGCCTGGATGAACCATAGCTGGTTCGTAGAGGGATTAGCATTACGGAGCTGTGGTAGACCATGAGTACCCATCACTTACCTGACTACATGCAGCGAGCCTTGGTCCGGGATATCTTGCCAGAGGATGGAGAAATAGTCGGTAAATGAAGAGGAGGACGATCCAAATGCTTCCCTATTATGACTTGATCAGTATGTAATAAACGGATTGTGGCGTGAATACACTGATTTCCTCACAATAGTAGTAATGTAGAGCAGCCCCTTTAGGATGGAGTATGCCATTACTGGCTTAGATCTCCTGCGACTGGTTTATCTTGAGCAATGCGAAACTTGGCTGGCTCGTATGCTAAGAGACCCGAACTTGTTTATAGACTATATATAGGTCTGAGAGAAGTCTGTGGAGGGGAAAAGACTTCTGTTATCCAAACCGGCTCACTTTTTATTGGCTTAAAAGATAATAATAAGGAGACCCTCGTCGTGTGGCCCTTGTATGCCATGAAAACGACAGCAATGTTTGTGATAGAAAGGTGGGATACTCTACATGGCCCACCGCGCCCCCATGGTCCGCAGTGTATTGACATAGGGACCATAAGTCTCGGCGATAGTAGCGCAAGCTGACATTGCATATCCACTTGTGAGAAAAGCCCCCGCAGTCTCCACAACTTCACAAAAACCATCGACATGCTCTACGGCGGTTTGACCCTTGTCGTTCACATACATTAGACCTGGTACAAGGGACCCTAATGGTTGGGGCTGGGGAGCAATTTCATCATGAGTCGGACATGCCGCTCAGAGTCGTGAAGAGTATTAAATGGAAAGAAGTTAGGTTGGAGGTGACCGACTTAACAAGCATTCACAAATGATCCACCAAAACTCTCGCCACTAGCAGCCTTTTATGCTGTAAGGAGGCACATAAGCACACGTACATAGTTGACCAAGCCGTACACTGGAGCAACGCTTTGCCAATAGCGTTACTGTCTATGTATTATGTCTAGTCCATTTCTAAGCCCTTTTGGAAAAGTTCTAACAAAGGGCCACTAACAATTAACCCGTACTGCACTGTGTTATAATAAGTATTTACGGCTAATGATCTTTGTTCTACGCTGGCGTGATGTGCACTGTCCGAGCCACAGTGCCACAACCTGGTCTTTACCCAGGACCTTGACATAGAAAGCTCGGCGGCCTCTGGTTTCAGCCAGGACTCTATCTGGGTTGACAATAACCTGTTTGATTACATCTACTCACACGTTGGTTAAGATCCACTCGCGGCAATGAATGAATGACAAGAACGAGACACTGACCAGCGGGAGCATTTGTGCCGGTGGCTAAAGGGGACTAAGACTACGTCTAAGCTGATCCTTCGAATGCGCCGCCAATTCCGAAGGAACGCTGCCTTGTCGGTGAAATGAATAGGTCCTCTAGATCATTCCCATGGTTGTCTGTCTCGAACTGGCACGATCCTAATTTAATTTGGCTAAGATAAAGAATATAACGTTAGAGAAGAATTTCGATAAAATAGATTTGAAGGAATATTGTACAGCTTGAATATCCACAATGTTAAGTAGCAAATCCTGGGTAGTAATACCTAGCCCCTAGTAGAGTGTTTGAGTATGAGTAATGTTCAGGGGCGACTAGAAGCAGGGAGACCTTGATAGATCTAATATACCCCCACTGCGCCTGGGGCTTTATTCAATGGAGACTAGCAATGGCTTCTGGGGAACAGCTCAAATAAACCCGATTAGATGTGATTGGAACGGCATAAAAGAGGTCAGTATTATATTGCCTGAAACACTGCCTATTTTCATTATACTTTGATCATGGCCTACTTTTGATGAACAAGTGGGGTGACTATTAAAGGAAATTCACCATACGCAATCACTACCCACCTGGGTAAGCGCTTTTGGGTTGTTCGTAAGACATACTGTGAAGTCACGCATCGCTGACTATCTCATATTACTGACCAGATCCGAGTACCTTGTTGCGCTCCGGCAACGCAGCACTTTTCCAAACATAATGACAATAAAGAGGGAATACCAATCAACCAGTTCAACTAACGCTGCTGAGATGAAAGCTTACCTGGTACACACTTCTACGAAGCACGATACCGTATATAGCTGAGCCTAGGTTGTTACTGCAATATAGAATTAATATGGAGTGGAATATGGGTCCAGCTTTGATTCTATTGAGTAATTCATTGTGGGATTTGTGGAAACATCATTCCTTGTAATTTCTCAATCTTATAACAAGTTTAATGCCGCTGGTAACTTCTCTAGCCAGGATACAGCTTCACGGAACGACAATACTGCCGTCAAAGGGTGATATAATACTTCCTCTGTTCGTGAGACTCCGTTCACTGCTCTGGCTTACCCGCACAATATTGTCCTTACTTTCTCCTCTTTGCTTTTCCTCGAGTTATTGTTGGACGGAAACGTGGTGTCTGAGAAAGGTTAGAACTGGTGGCATATTTGAAAATCCTGCGCTTGTGGTTCAGTGCTGAAAAGTTTGCAGCGTTATATGCAATGCATCAAGAACGAACCAAACTCCGAGTCCTAACGGGCAAGGCCAAAGGGACCATGCGCATAATTCGGGCCATTCCCACCATTTCTAGACCACCAACAGGAGCAGGCACCTCTTTGGAAGCAGGAGGGCTCCAATATCTTAGAGGCGAGCGAAAATGTCAATGCGGTTCTCTGGGGCGCAAATCATCGGACCTCCCCAAGGTGACGGAGCATTGGGCATCGATGATGGAGTTGTGACGATCAACACAGAGCACCGTCACTTACTCGTGCAGAAGCATATTTGATACACCTCCCTGGTTACAAGGAAAATTTCGAGTTTTTATCAGGGGTTGAACTATAGACGACAGCAGTTGAATATAGTTTGATTTCTCCTGTTATAGTTCGTATTAATAACTGCGATGAGTTAGTTTATTAAGAATCCTCCTTCTAGATGTCTCCATATATTATCGAAATATTCCGCAAGTCCATCTTCATATAAAAAGAGACAGAAGTTCGAGAAGATTTAATCAGAATTTAGGGTCTAATCCGATGCTCGACGTCTCTTTTTGGAATACAAGGAGTAATTCTATAAGTAACAATGTCGAGCCCGGGACATTCTTAATAAACGCACCAACAAGTCTCTACTCTTCCCTGACCAGCTCCGCGTACCTGCGGGCGCTCCGACAGCGCAGCGCCTTTCCAAATTTGATCATGACGAAGAAGGCAGAACAAGTAACCAGTCCAATAAGCGCGGCTGAGATGAAGCAATTCTGGTAACCCATATTGGTAACCCATGGAGTGATACTGTAGCCGCCTCTCAGTTCCGTGTTCATTGATTCCGCTCACGGGAGAAGAATGTGAACTTACCCATAGCTGATGGCAAAAGACATAGTGTTGCGAATCAGAATAATAGACACAATCGCGTTGCCAGCGAGACCATGGTAGCAGTCAATCAAGTAGTTGATACTGATTGTCAGACCAATCGCGCATGCTGCTGCCAATGCGCCCATAGCAAGGATCAAAAAGAACCAATGGACTCCTTGTTGAGCCCCAACACCCCAGAGGATCAAGGACGTTGGAACAAGCACAACGCAAATCATAAGCGGCCACAGGCGATGCTCGGCTTCCATGACCCCATTATTTCGGCGCGCCAGTTTGATGGTCAGCCAGTCGCTCATTCTTCCCGACACCAGCGATCCAACAACAGTGCCGGAGCAACAAGAGAGATAGCTGAGGCCCACCATCGAAGGTTTGAAGTTGTACCCTGAGCCTGAAAGAATGATGGATGCTGTAGCATTAGTGACGTTGAACCAGATGAGGTAAGAGCCATATGAGAACCCGGCGAAGCAGACGACGGGCCAGCCAAGGTACTCGAGGCAGCGCCAGGCTTGCCTGCTCATCCTTTGATCCAATGACGGTTGCCAAAGCGACATTTTTTGAACAAAATTCTTTGATTTGGTGCATCGTTGCCTTTCTGTATCAATTTTTATTACCTGTTGGCTGCGGACGCCAGAGGGTCCTTCCTCAGCTTCCCTATTTTTATCATCGCCTGGGGGCGATAATGATTCTCGCCGTCTGTTGAAGGCCTGGAGGTCTCTGCTATAGTTCGTTTCTTCCATGAATAGGAAAAGGAACATAAACACAAACGCCAGGAATATGGCAGGCCAGTAAAATACCCACTGCCATCCTTGGTACTCAGCGATGAAGCCAGATATGACAGGTGCGAAGTAGTTGCTGCCTGTTAGGGCCAAGGCGTAGACGCCCATATAAGTACCACGTTGATGGGTGAAATACTAGGATGTAGTGAGTGTAGTAAAGCGAAGCTATGACGGAAAATACTTACGATGTCAGTGACGCAGACTTCTGGGAGGGCTTCGATGGGCGCAACAAAGAAGCCCTGGACGATGCACTTCGCTATCCATTGCTCATTACTCGATACGTGAGCGCTAAACATCATCAGTCGGATTTAGCATTGTCGTCGTGCTCCAATGTGTAGTTACCTCCAAACACTTGTGCCCTATATTTCAATATTAGCCCCTTTTGTCTGATTGCCGAACTAGATACAGTGGCTTTACAATAGCTCCTAGGGTTGAGATGAGGAACGTGAGCCGTTTGCCATAACGCAGCGAGAATGGCTGCCAGAACAGCAGCCCCCAACCCAAAAGCAAGAACATATAGCCAGTTCCTTCATTTAGTGTCGCAATAGAGATCTTAGACTGACGCGCAAGAGGCACAAGCACAGAGTAGACGGTAGCCAAGGACATGCCTGCAAACCAGGTATACCTCGAAAGATAAGCATTGATAAGACCAAATCATGTATGGAATGACACTCACAAGCTCTGACAGATCAGAGAAATTGTCTTTCGCCAAGGAGACCAATTAAGAGGATCGTTTGGATCATTGGAAGGCGCCGGATTTAAGACAATATCGCCCTCGACATCGCCTGCATGTCGAATGTGATGAACGTCGACCAGATCGATCGTACCAGGAATCAGTTCGGACTCAGGCATAATGGCGACGTTGGTGAGGTTTATGGTAGTCAAAAAAATTATATGCTGTACTAAAGGTTCAATCCGCTGAATATCTATAAAAGAAATTCCCAAGCTGTAGTACATCTAGAAAGAAATGCCGTCTACCGTCTTTTATATTGTTTCGCCACTTTGTCTCCTCGTTCAAACTTGTTCTAGTCGCTTGGGATGACACTGGCGGATGATATCGACGGAGGGAGCGGCTTTGGCACTAGCAAGTAAATTATCTCCCAAAGGCAGTGAAAGAAAAGCGATTACTGGTCTTCCCAACAACGTCGTTTGCATGCGTCGGAACTTAATTCACCGAGACTTTCACTATCAGCTGTGACTCATGTATCCACATAATTCTCAAGCAGCCTTACTGATCATAGTGGGTGTGAGTGTGAATTATTTTTCATTAGCAGCATGCTCTCGACTGCGAAGCAAGGCAACGCCAGCTATAAAGATTGACATCTCGTCTAGATGCATCTAGTTCGATGAATGAACCAGAAACGGATTTTTGTTTTTTGTTCTTCGTGTTTTTCGCTATATTCTCTGCATCATATATGCCACTTCTCGGCTCTGAGCCCTCCATCCCCGTGAGCCCTGAAGCCAAAGCTGACAGCTGAAGAAATGTCAAATTCTTCAGTTGGGACTGCCCGAAGCACCAAGTACAGCGATCTACTCTCAGGAGGTGTGCTGTCCGATCTTCCAATCCTACAGGTGAAAGGCGTCCCTTGTGGCACTCCAGCGTTCGAAGCTCAGAAAGCCATCCTTTTGCAAGGTTTCGCGCTGAAAGTGCCCAAAGAATTCCGCCTTCCTTTGCGTGTTATCCAAGATGCACCCAAAAATGTGACAGAGATCCCGGCCAAATGCGGCATCCTGTCACCTGAAGAGATCGAAATTACAGAGATGCATGATGCCGTTAGCCTTCTCGAAGCCATTGCCAGTCGCAGGTACACGGCAGTAGCAGTAGCCCGAGCCTTTTGCAAGCGGGCCATCATTGCGCATCAGCTCACCTGCTGCCTGACCCAGTGGCTCATGGAAGAGGCCATCGATCAGGCCCAGAGACTAGACACCTATTACAATGAGCATGGGAAGCCCCTTGGCCCCCTTCATGGTCTACCTATCAGTATCAAAGATCACATCCAAGTTGCTGGAGCATCTTCTTCTCAAGGCTGTATTATCAGCATCAGTCCAGACAGCCAAGACTCCGATATTGTTGCAATCTTGCGCCGCCAAGGTGCTGTCATCTACTGCAAGACCAACCAACCGCAGTCTATGATGCATCTTGAGAGTGATTCGCATTGGGGAAGAGTCTTGAACCCTTTCAATGTCCATCTATCCGCTGGGGGTTCGACAGGTGGCGAGGCGGCTTTGATCGCCATGAAGGCCTCAGTGCTCGGTATCGGCACTGACATTGGTGGCAGTATCCGAGGGCCATCTGCCTTCTGTGGCATCTATGGCTTCAAGGCGACATCAAATACTCTACCCATGACTGGATACATCAAAGGCACTCCACCTCCAGCTCTGTTGAACATCTCTCTCTCAACTGGACCTATGTGTCGTTCTTTGAGAGACATGGACCTCTTCATGAAATGTGTCCTTTCTGCTAAACCACATTTGTTGGATCCAAATGTCGTTCCTTCCCCATGGACTGGCCTTGGAACACTGTTGAATCGACGTCTAAAGGTTGGCATCATCAGAAACGATGGCTTCATCGAGCCGCAACCTCCCGTAAAGAGGGCCGTGTCTTGGGTCAAAAGTGCGCTCTCCAACAGCAAGCTTGCGAGTCTCGGCGAGGTAAAAGACTTCAAAGTCTTTGGCGCCACGGAAGCTTGGAACCAGGTCTTGAGGCTCTACTCTCCTGACGGTGGTCAGCTTACCAAAAAGGGCATTGCGTCCTCGGGTGAACCCGTCCATCCTCTTACGGAATGGATCCTCAAGGATGCAGAACCCTTCGGGATGCGCACAGCCCTAGATCTTACTCTTCTGCATAAGCAAAGAGACGATTTTCGACTTGCCTTTGCCAAAAGTTGGAACGACCAAGATGTGGATGTCGTTATCGGCCCGTCGTTCGTCGGCCCAGCTTGTGCCCACGACACTGCGTTCTACTGGTCCTACACGTCGCTCTACAACCTTGTCGATTACCCCGGCGTAGTAATTCCCACGCCCATACGAGCTGGATCTGGGGAACAATACGACAAAGACTATATACCATTGAGCGATGCTTGTCTGCGAGTCAAGCAGCTCTGGGAGGGTGGTGACTTCGTGGGTGCTCCCGTGAACTTGCAGGTTGTGGCGCGGAGGCATCACGATAATGAGCTTTTTGGCGCACTTCAGATTCTGAAACACATTCTAGATTTGCCTTGAATGAGCTGGCGCCGGGGAATGGTTGCCGCACATGACGAAAAGGACCACCTATTAGATAAAACAGATTTCCATCCTGGTCGATCTCCAGAAATTTAATCATTTATTATGGGCATCTCCGCCGTTTCGAACGCCAATGCGATGCTATCTGTAAAATTCCATCTTCGTCTTATTGATCACAACAGTAGCAGCCATCGCGCCCATTACCAGATTTGCTCTATATGTATAGATTGGAGAATCCAGTGACAAAAGTTGAGTGATGCAATTGTACATAAATACTAATAGGGACATTTCAAATTAGTAACTAGGATTTTATTCTATACAAAAGCTTTAAGTTATTTTGTTTTCTTTCTTGCATTCTGCTGCCCCTACCCTAAACCCTAGATTTACATCGAATGCGAACGTATTCCACTACCCTAAACACTCAAGATTCTTACCTAGCTTCAGCCCCATTAGCTACCGATAACATATTACTCACAGCGATAAAACCCTCAGTCATCGCTGGAGCGAGTGTCGTACCCGCACCTTGCGATTCCAGGAGCGCAACGGATGCGTTCCCACCAGCATATAAGCCAGGAATCGCTATGCCGCTCTTGCCGAGCACTCTGGCAAACTCGTCGGTTAGAAGACCACCTCTTGTGCCATCATCACCGGGGAAGATCTTCATGGCGTAGAATGGGCTCTCTTTGACGGGACCCATACAAGGGTTCGGGGTCACATTTGGATCGCCGATAAACTGCTGGTACCTATCCTCACCCCTGTGGAAGTACTTGTCGTGGCCATTTTCGCACATCTCGTTCCATTCAACCACGGTCGACTGCAGATGGTGGTCCGGTTCTAGAATTTGTTTTGCCAAATCATCAATCGTGTCTGAACGGAACAGGCGGCCAAGGTTGACGGCGACGTCGATTGAGCATGAATTCTCCAGTCCCCTTGGAGGGTATTCCTGCATGTACATGCTATCGAAAATAAGCCAAAACACGGTCGCTTTGGTGTTCTCCTTCGCCCTTTCATACATGGCCCTGACAGCAGGACCGTATGGTTGGGATTCGGAGAAGAAACGGCGCCCATCGCCGTCTACTACAAAGGAAAATGGCTTGGATATGGCGAACATGGCTTCCGTTACTTTTTCTTCCATCATTCTTCCTTCCGCGAAGTCGATTCTTGTCGGAATGCCCCAGACCTGGTCGAGCTGCGCACTGTCAGCGCCAAGCCTTTCGCCGACTTGGAGCGCAACACCAACATCGCCGCGCGCAGCAAGACTCCAATCTGCCATGGTAACCATCTTTGCTCCTGCGACCTCGGCGGGCACTATACGGAGGTAGGTATCCCTCATCACCTGGTTCTGAGAGAACCCTCCTGTGGCAAGTATCACGCCTAGTGATGCATGGATATCGACTGATTCATGGCTACGTTCACATCGGACTTTTGCTCCGATGACTCGGCCCTCCGCCCCGGAGGACAAGAGCTCTTGTAGCTCACACCGGGTCAAAATACTCACGTTGCCATGCTTCCTACAGATATTGAGGAGCTGAGCGATCAGCGACTGACCCATTGATGTTGGCCTCCCGATGCATTGAATCGAGGCTGCGCTCTCAGTAGTGTGGCTTGTAGAGGAAGTGTGCCTTGTCGAGACGAAAAGGTCTTGAAATCGGGGAACAACAGGCATCTTGCTCTGCGCCGGAAGGTATTTCAACCAGTCTTCCAGGGTTGCTGCATCGAAGACTTCAGGGTCCAAGGTCCGGCCGTGCTCAACTGCACCTTCTACATGAGGGTGGTAATCGGGGATCTTGGACGGCAATGGCATCCATCGAAAGCCCTGATCCCTGAAATATCTCATCATCTCAGGCCCCTGCATCAGAAAGGCCTTCAACCATCTGTTCCGCAGAGCTTGACGGGCAGTGTCTTCGGCTAGAGCTGGTCTCGTAGCCTTCTCCACAGTATTGATGTAACATTCGGCTTGCTCTGTGCTATCCTCGATGCCAAGTTCTTGCATAAAGAGATTGTTGGGTATCCACATGCAACCGCCGGACCCAAATGTAGTACCACCGACATGGTCCTCCTTCTCAATGACGATGACTCTACGCCCTTCATCATGCACAGCTGCCGCCGCGGCCAGGCCTGCAGCGCCGGCGCCTATCACGAGAATGTCGCATTCGAAGACTGCCTTCCCATCAAGATTATGTGTTCCGCCACGCCCAGAGACTTGCTGAACTTCAGAGCACATGATCCGTGTGTTGCGTGATGACATGACTCGGTTACATACGCCAGCGACGCAAAATACAAGAGCTTGCTTGGTGGTCGAGTCGGATGACTGTTTTGTGTGTGATTTTTGGCATCAAAATGGTGTCAGTAAGATGCCCCTCTTTTCCTACGCCGAAGAAGGTTGATCTTGGTGACAGAAACAAGCTTCTTATATAGTGCCTCAAGAAGATAAAGAACACAGGCAAAGAGTATCAGGAAAACTACATAAGTATGATCGGCTGGATGGGTCACTCTGGGTGATGCCTTGTGTTTCGACTGGGCCATGTGTACATCAAGGATTTGAGGGCTACGGAATGAAACGCTGGTGTTTTTCAAAAGCTCTGGGGTGCTTTTCACTGTTTTAAAGGCTGACTACTTGAAGGGTGCTAGCTAAATCTGGAATTGTGTAGTAAGATTTTACACGTATCAAACCAGCGTGTAAGATATAACGGATGGACTTCAGGATGGCGGGACTGTCACATTCTACGTTTATTTGGTTCATTGGTGTATCCATTGACGTGTTGTACAAGACTGGCGCCCCTGCCCTGGCGGGTCTGTTGTTACATGTGTGACCTTAGTTCTAATCTGGCTGGTATCATACGTTAAACCTATGAACCGCGCTCAACTCTCTCACTTATAAATAGGATGTTTCTCCGATTTAGTCTTCGATAAAAAGCGTGACTGGTGGAGTTGAGCTAAATACCAAGACTTTGAGAAGGGAGCTTTTTTTCACTATGAAATTCTGAAGCTCGATCGGCCACGTCACGAGATCTGTGATCATCATAATATGATTATTCGTTGCAGCTTACATGTGTAGCTTCCCAAGGAGAAGCTTCTTTCCACTTCCCCCGCTCAACATGCTCACAAGTCCCCTTAGTAGTGCTGGGTTTCGGGGGTCGAAGTTATTATAGGAACACGCATCACATTGATCTCCTGTTAATTACCCAACATGCAAAATATATAACTCTTGTTCGCTGGCTACAAAAATAGCGTACCCCTACCTGCTGCGGCATATAGACTAGGATGGGAACCTTACCAAGGTGAAAACACTGAATTCTATGAGAAACAGGTAACTGTTAGGTGTTCAGCAGATAATAAAGTAAAGTATCATGCTATAGTTGTAAACACTTTGCCACAACTGGCATTGAGACTAATGATTCCTTCAATATTGGAAAGCATCGGGCGCCACTATAAAATGAATGCAATCACTCCAATCCCTGCTTGCCCGAGCTCGTGCTTTCTATCCTCCCCCATCTGCCCTATCTGCGCCTTACCAATATGCGCTACCAAGAAATGCTCGTACTTGCTTTGACGAGCATTGCCATGGCCGACGAGGCCCCTCATCAGACGTCAGTGTTTGCCTCTCATATCCACTCTGGCATGTTCTAATCAACCTCAGTAGTAACCAAGGGTCGTTTGATAAACCCCCCCTTACTCTAGATTCGACTAGCCCCAGGCTCACTGCACCGCCTAAAGTTCGCTTTGAACGTGACCTCGAGAGCTTCCTCTCTTCCATCGCAGAGATTGCGGATAAAGCGAATGAGAAGGGCAGCAGCCTCCTGGACCGTGGCGAAACGCTGGTCAAGGATAAGGCGTCAACCATAGGCACGGCTTTTGATGGAACAGAAACCTTGATCGCGGGGAAGCTGGATGAAGTAAAGTCTCGAGTCTTGAGCGCTATGAGTGAGTATGTAACACATATAAGTGAACCTGGCGACGGGGGGCGCGACAGTGACAATGGTGCGGCTAGTCTAGACGTCCGGCGAAGCGTCGGCGCGGCTGCCGCTGTTCTATGCGCCATATTCATCGGCTTCATCGCCACTTAAGCTTAGTCACCACTGTTATTGGGGCCTAACTAATTTCTGTGATGATGTTGGAGCTCGCTTTTTTATGATTTAGAATATGCGGGCTCTTTATGTGAGCTTGCATGCCCCCTCGTCGTTATAAAGGTCTGCAAACCTGCTTTAGGAGAGGTTCATAGAGAACTAGACCACTATCAGTGCAATTAGCGTTCGAATCTTTATTCATGTATGTCTGTATGTATGTTAGAATAGAGCTGTCTTATTATCAAGTCCCCAGGTGCCGAAATTTCAACTATTCTAACGTATTGCTAGCCCAACATCATGTCGAGGATAGCGTGAGGATAACCAATTATGCCCATGCGCAAGTATAGTAATTTGGCTATTGATGTTGCGCTCGGGTTGTAGAACTTCACAAACCTAGCTATTCTGGTCTTTACGCCTGATAATTATCATTTTCGGCTCAGGCCGATACAGTAGTATTGGTACGCAGCGACTGTATGCCTATCAGTATTTAGTGCTTACATTACCCAACTGTTACGATCCCCGCGGTTACGTCATGTGTGCCCCACAAAAGCTCATGCAAGACATATGCTTACCACGGTCACGGACCAATCAGAGCTAGATCACTTCACGAGCAGGATCACGACGCTCCAGGAACTACCGTGATACAGGATCACCGTGATCCAACTAGTTCAATGATCCTCTCGGATCACCTTCAGTATATAGACCACTTTTATTAGCACTTTCATAGAACCTAGCTCACCAGCTATCAATACGACTTCTTTTCATCAATAAGCCTAACACGCATTGCTTGATCATTAAAAAACGTGACAACCAACGATCGCTCAGTCTTTGCCCTACGAATCTATCAACGTAAACCTAGTACGGACTAGTTTATCCCTTGGGAAACCACAACCGTCGCAACAACACAATATGGCATGAATCAGGGTTGGCACATTTTAAAAAGTACTAAGGGATCACTATTTTATTACCTAAACAGCGTCGTAAGTACTAAAATTACTTTTAACCGAGCTTTTCTGCGAAATTTATTAGTGCTAGGTATACAGAGCGTAATATGCATTAGGCTTGGCATAGCGATCACTATAGGAATTACTAAAAAGTGCCAACCCTGAAATGAATTTCCCGCCCCTACCATGCCCCTATCCCCCCTCCTTATTATGAGTTTTGTGGAAATCTAGGAGACCATATTCCTGTTACTTACGAAATTATCTAGTAAGGCATGGTAGAAGTTCTGGCGAATTGAAATCCTAGAATACAGAATCTCTGGAAAGAGCTTATTGTAGGACGTCCGGGAACCTCCTGGGTGAATCGAGGCTGCCCCTACATGCTTTATCCTCTGCTAAGTTAACCCAGGCAAGGTGTTACTTTGCAGCATAATACTGTCGAATGGTCCCAATGGATTACTGGTAGTTCAACCTGCTCGTACGGATCTACATGGCATTAGTCACCCTCAGTACTCCAAGCTCATACGACTTACCCTGGACCCGTTCCATTTTATCACTCCCCATGATCGGATCGGTGAACTATCTCCATTGTTCAGACGGCCCTGCAATAGTTGAGCTTAGAGGTAAGGATGATTGAGTCGCAACTTACCACTTGGGCGTTCTTGATTACCCACTGGAGCTAATGTGCTTGTACAGTGACATTTTGGGTATCCTAGTTCTCGTAGAATAAAAAGGATGGCCAATGTCTTATTGCTGGAAGTGTAGATACTTTGTCTTTCGAACTATTGGATGAGACAATGATAGTATCCTCGATTGAGGGTTCATTTCTTTCTGGATAATCCCCAGTCTCCTTTCGGGCCAACTCCGACAGGCCGAACAGAACAGGGCTCCATGATGTGCTGTTAGAACAGAGAGATCCGAAAGAGATGGGATCCAAAAGTTCAATGCTACTATTTTCACCGCTATATTGTGAGATCTTGTCGTTGTCTGGCGCTTTAAGCCAGTCTCGTTGTTTCTCTTCAGGGCATACAATGTAATTGTAGGCTGTGCCTTTCGTTGGTGTCTTATGAGCCTTGCCGCCATGTTCCTTAATTTTCTGCTCAAATTGTTGGATATCCTGCTCCGATAAAACGCAACTTGATAAGAGAAATAACTTGCCGTCTAAAAGACAGGGAGATCTAGAAGGGCCCATCATGTGCCGACGTATATTTTCAAAGACGGTAGGTGGCTGGTTGGCCCTGGGAGCAGCCTTGAGGTCTTTATCACTCGGATGGACCCGCCAGGTACCATTCTTTATGTCGCGGTGGCAGGTTAAAAGTGCTGTAGCATTTGTCTTTGTTCTATCTATAGCTAGTCCTTTCACTAGCTACACGACATATTTCTCCTCTCGTCATAAATAATAACTTCTCGCTTTCTTTTGCTCAACTTTAGGCATTCCACCGTCTTTGGATTGTATAGTGTCGTACTGTACTTGAACCGACCTATATCTTACTCCTTAATTAGGCCATAACGTTAAACCTTATGTAGTTCGTGGCTACTGTGTGCATCTGAACTATGCGTGATTAATGACTTTTACGATCACTGATGCGTTTGTCTGACAACACCAGACATGGCCATGTCTATTGGTTTGAATTGGTATGATTATTTCTTTCCGTCATGTAGAATATGCCCATGGTTAGCCTATTACCTCTATGTTTAGTCTTGAGCTCGTTTGCTACTAGGTGCTATCCTGGTTTCTGTGAGCCAATAAGCATACTCTCTTCGATACTGAGCTTGTAGCGTTCATTACGGAGCTCGCCATGACAATGCATTCGCTTGTGCTTTAAATAAACTTCCAGAGGTGACAGCCAGAAGCGGGCTTGGAAGAAGAGGCATGGTAATACGAACTAGGATATTTTGCAGCTCCAAACTTTCTCTCTGCCAGGCTTCTGTTCAATGGCGGTACCCAGTCTCAAGGGCAAGCGGTCGAGGTAAAGCCTGATCGCATCCGTCCTCAATTATTCAACTCCTCAATTACCATATCTGAAAATTCTCGCAGCAGCGTATTTGAGACTTGAGACGGAAATTCTCAGGTTATATCTTATTAGCTCCAATGATTTTGTCGGATTCATATTACACGTTACATACAGTTCCCTTCAGCCCGCTGCCATTTAAGTCTCAAATACTTGGTCCATTACCAATTGATTCGTTACAGGTGCAGTGGTATATCCATCGATGAATGAAACGGGCATGCTTGACCGTTCTCTCATCAAGGGCTACTAAATGCATAAATTGTGGATGAAGCTCTTAATCTTTTATGAGGCTTCACTGGTATGATATGCTCCAGGCACTTATTCCTCTTTCGAATCCTTCCTAGTTTCATCGCCAGTCCAGATATAGTCATGGGTTTCCAATATTTTGCGTACCCGACCTGAATAAACTTCCACTTCTCGTTTTTCAGCCTTAGATCAACAATATATCGTTCGTCGGGCGGAAGAAAGCTCAGGTCAATGGTCCCCGTGCCAAAACAAGTGCCTTCGGGCAGATATGGTAAGCTGGGTTGTTGTTGTAAGGTATCATGGGTGGACGCAAATGGAGTCGTTTCCCAAACCGTCTGGTGAGGAAGGAAATAGCTGCTGGGATACTCTTGGGGGTCGGGAAACCAGTAATTGGCATCCCAAGGGTTCCAAGGGTTCCAGAAGGGCCAGTAGTATAGGTGGGGATCCGGTACTGAACTATGATTTGGATATGCAGGGAAAGGATGGTCGACGGAGGGCGTAGAAAAATCCGACTTCGGCCACAACGCTGCGCATGTTAAGTCCTGAGATATAGATGCTGGATCAATGGCGACAGAGTCCAAAT
Source organism: Fusarium oxysporum f. sp. lycopersici 4287 (assembly GCF_000149955.1). Taxonomy (NCBI): domain Eukaryota; kingdom Fungi; phylum Ascomycota; class Sordariomycetes; order Hypocreales; family Nectriaceae; genus Fusarium; species Fusarium oxysporum. Next base: position 4,199,740 of record NC_030991.1, read on the forward strand.
AGCATGGCGGGAGCAGGCTTGATGCTGGAGTCTGAAAAGTGTTGGAGTGTGGATACATAGACTGCGAATACTGCCTCGACGAATCATATGCCATTTCAGAAGGAAGTGAAAGTGAGGAACGATACGTCAATGCTTTGAAAAGAATCTGAATTTCTTTAACAGTTCATTGATGGGGTTTTCAAATTTCTTTTTACACATCCTTTGCGGTCCTGGGATGTATGTTATATCCTCTCCCTGGCCAAGTGCCCACCAACAAGTTGCTTGGTTTGAATCCTTGAGTAGTCTAATGGTTATGCTCACCATCAACCATCAACATGTTCCACTACCCAGAGACCTTCCGTATTTTGGAGCATTCCGGGCCCTTGCCTACCGCAGCACTTCACAGATACTAGTCTTATCAGGAAGAGCGATCCACTTAAATAAGTTCGGATTTCACAGAGCTTCGACGATCCAACAGGCTGGCCATATTGAAGCAAACGTTCTAGCACGAGGCGGCAGGATAGAAAGCTACAACCCCATGATACCCTTCGGTCCTAATAGTGCTAGACCAGGAACACTGATTCTAACTTTAAAAAGGATATTGACTCATGATACAACACGACTTTCCTTTTTTTACCCTGCGTTTTCCATTTTTATATCGCAATGCAATACGGCACCATGCATCGCGTAGGTCACATGACAAGTATGGGATGCGAGAAGGTTGGGGATTAGGCAACAAAACAATGCAGGGCTAGGTGACCCAATCAAAGATTTCTCCGCCGCTTGGGACCTCTTTAGCCATGTGAACTCGGCAGTGAACTCACTGTGATGTCGCTGTGAAGTCGCTGTGAACTCGGCGTGAACTCGGCTGTGAACTCACTGTGAACTCGCTATGACCGAAAGTGGGGTATCCTCTTATCCCTGCGAGACATCTTAACACTAAAGCTAGGATTGATTTGATGGTGTCAGGTACTAATGGCAAGGACATGGTTCGGAACCAGGTTATGGCGTGTCAAATACTATAACCAAGGTGCAGAAGGTCTTTGTAACCACGGGTCAAGCGGATTGGCGACGATCTAGAGCCTCCTACCGAAGTAGATTAATTGATTAGTTGGAACGTGTCTCTCCATCCTTCCCTAATGCATGAAGCAATACCTGGACTTAAAACAGCATGATAGAAATCAAAAGAAGAATAGAACAGAAAAGCTCGCTGAAGCCCCCCTATCTTAATACGTCTCACATGCCAAGATTCCAACACGAACGGGATGCGGTCGAAGAGCTTGGCGATGCCCAATCAGAAGTGAGATCAAGCCTTGAAGAAAGTTGACGAACGGTAAGAAAGTGTTGGTTGCGTCTTCTTCTGGGTTTTCCGAAACTTCTTCCCATGTAGCCTCTTCTCGTGACAAGCGGCGCCAATCTTTGTAGTCGACTTCTACAAGTCGATACTTATCCATCTTGAAAACATGCATATCGGCCTTGCCGTTTGTTGTTTTTGTGGAAGGCACCCACTGTTTTCGTTTGATGTTGTAGTTCACTATCCATATTGTCTCTAGATTGCCAGCCCTTGCGCCTTGCAAGGCGCATGAACACAGGAAGTTCAGAATGTCGGTGGATGGGCATATCCTCCTGTTGGAGAACCAGTCGGCGTGATACTCCCAGCCAATATGCCGCATCCCGAGGCCCCACTTCCCCAAGCCTGAATCTGGTCTATTGTTGCATGGAGTAAAGGACGCCGATTCGAGAGGATGAAGCTGAAAGATAACGAGGTCATCTGGAGCGCACAAAATGTGTGAATGTTCTCTTAAATCAATTTCTCCGGAAGTCAATGAATACGATGTTTTGCGTCCCGTGACAATCCAAGTTGAGCCTTGGCTTAACAGCGCGCAAGCGCCACTTCTCCTCTGCCTCTCCTCTAGACAAGCGGCGTAACGGGACTCTCTGCATGTCTTCCGAAGAGTCAGACCGGTTACGTACGAAGAAGGGTTATCAACTAAATGCGACTCCATCTCTTTCCCTGAATCGCTAGAGGTGTTTGGGAAAGGACTGACAGGCCATGTTGGGGGCATGAGGTAGTGATCCTTTGGCCAGTTACTCAACAGAATGCCATAGCGATTCACTCGAGCTTTGCCGGCATTCAAAAGACGAAAGAAGTGAACTCCGGGGCTTGCCGGCGGCAGAGCATATCTCCAGATCCTGGTCCTCAGCTCAGGCGGGAGCTGCTTAAAGAAAACGAAGTCTTCAGGCATTTTGATTAAGATAAATGTTTAAGACCTTCACGCTGGTAGAGCCCAAGGGATGCCGGATCAGCCTTATACTTACTATCTATAGCTGCTCTCACCCCCTCCAAATCGGAATATCGCAGACATAGAAAACTTGGTTGGTCTATTATGGGGTAAAGGAATATGCCAGTGGTTCAACCCTAGTGAAACTTTGCCTATTGGCGTAGTCAAGACGAGGTTCTGAATGCAAGCCCTTATACCGCAGCAGTAAGGAAAAGAGTTGTTCCTGTGAAAAAAAATCAAGACGTAAGAAGGACCGAGTCAATTAAACCCGCAGTGTGCGCAACTTAAGTACTACATAGCGACTTGAACGTCATCATTCAATCCAGGGGAGCCGCTGATGAAACATCAAGGGAGGGAAGGGGGTTGGGCCAGGAGGTAGATTTGTCTTGATAGCAAGTACAAGTAAACTCTCAACTATGTTGCGAAACACATCTTAACGCGTTTCTTGACCTAAGCCTTCGACCCATTGCATGGTATAGTATATCCATTGTACGGAGAAAGCTTACTTCAATATTAGTTATTAGTCCACTTTCCCTATACTATCTTACGCCTGAACATATCTACGTAGAGCAGGTCGATGACTATATTGTGAATATTGGGTACAGTTCTTTGCACGGTAGGGAATTATTGAGACCCGCAGCTCGTCTCATACCTGGAAATAGACAAAGAGTCTAAATGTAATAGGTACGTTTTGTTATGCAGGAGTTTAATATCAATCAGAATCTTCAAAAAGCGCGCAGAAGGCTTCCCATCAGTAAGTATCCCATGCAATTGCATGAAAACTAGTACGTAGGTCCAAGGATGCTTTTGTCTAGAGCTCGTGAGAATGTTAATGATTAGGCTGAATGAAAAATGGTACTATTTCTGGAACAAGTCATCGATTAGACAACCACTTTGCGGCAGTGACATAAGGAGCTACCTCCGGGTCAGAGCCTTGGCTGCTGATTGATTCTCAGATGAAAGCTACCAAGGGTCGAGAGGAGGTATCCATTGAGTTGACCAAAATGAACTTTTCTTCTTAGTTTAATCAACCGAGTGGAGAGATATGGATCTAGTTAGAATGTCATACTCCTTTTCCGAAAATAGAGAGGCTATGCCTGATGGTATGAATAATGGACTGGGATTTTGTGAAAAGGCAGGGAAGGTGGGAGCGGGGCCTCTCGGATAGTTCAGGCCAGCATCCGGTGCAAGGTCCCCTGGTCGTGAATTCACATTAGTCAACTGTACATTTCACAAACTTCTCCACTGCGACCAAAAACCTGTTCCATTTTCTCACTGGATCTGGTACCTTTGTTCTCCTTGATGCACCCTTCACTATCTAGTCGAGTCCATCTACATGCATAGGGATTCCTCAAGATTTCACGGCCTGCCAATGTTCTCTGTCCCTACAAAAAGGGCATCAATAATCATGGCCTGCTGAGCTATCTGCTTGCCATCCTTTCTTAACTTTTCCATGGACATAGCATAAACTGCGCTGTAACAAATAAACATATTCGATCACAAAAGGATGCCGGTCGCTCCTACATCTATGTGGCCCCATGCCATGAGTCTATCTTCTGATCGCGTGTTGCTACGGCCGCATCGATGCGACGACTGTATGTCCTCGTCACTACTAAACCATCCGCCCTATTGTGACCCGTCTTGTTTTGAGGACTCTCCCTCGAACTTGGACTCAGCATGCGGGTCACCAATGAGCCAACGAAACCCTAGCCTCCGTCGAGACTATGCCACAAGTAATATCACAGTGGCTGGACGCGAGTTTGGTTGCAACATATGCGTTGAATACAAAGAGGCGGTTGGGTTCGTTCGACCAGCCGCAAGCTCCGGCCGTTCAACACGGGACAGTATGGGCTACGTGGTTTCCGAGGAAATAAATAGGCCGGCATCAGCTCCGCAGCCACATGACCCCTCCTCACTCCCCCCCAATCCTGCGGAATGGCTTCCCCTTACATCCTGGAGCGATCCAAATACCCCTGATGTTGGCGACTTGTTCGAGGACGCATGTCTCTTGATGGAAGAAAAGGAGACAAACAAACAAACAGACCTCTATGAGCTTCCCCCTGCCGACAGTACCTCTCTGCTCGCAAGCTATCGAGATTTTATCCTATATGGAGAGCAAGACTGTTTCAATGATCTTAGATCACCGTTCTTCAAGCAGGCCTTTGTAATGCCGGAAGTTCAAGACGACGATGGGTCAATAAGCGACGATGACGGTAAATGTTATTGCGGATTTTGTAAGCCCTTTCTTTGGCAAGATGGTGCAGAGGAAGAAGAGGATTTGTGGATTGGGGAAAATGGAGAAGTCGCTAGCGCTGCGTGACATAGCCATTCCGCACGAAGTTCATTTATGTATGTCGATCGGTTTATTCTAATATATCGCCTGTGCAGCCGCGGGGGAAAATTGTGGTTGGACTTTTATTGCTTTAGAATTTTGTGATGGGGCATCGTGGCAATCTCGACCTTGACCCACTATTTCACTCGGTCTCTTATTTTTTGACTATACTATTGATATAAGAAGCGACGGAGAGGAAAAGGAGAACTGCCGTAAATGCGTCTGAAAAGGTTTCAGAATGACTTGCGATAGTTTCATAGTAGATAAGTTAATAAAGTTGGTTTTCCGTCAAGTAATTTCGCCAACTGGTACAATTCCGTATTTCTGCGCTAATGAAATAAGTAATTTATCCTATACGCGACTTCGACAGGCCCGTCCAATGCCAGTGGCTTGATACTGTACCCTCGCGTTCAGCAGCAGTTGTTTCAACAGCCAAGCTAGGTCTAAAATTTAGACGGTACAAATCCAACACACTGAGGCTGTACTCGCACCATACCGTACGTTTCAGCCTCTTCCAAGCGCCCAAGAACGTCATCCTCGCTGAGGGAGTCACCATTGATTCGTCGATACATTGGAAGCAAAAGGGCTTCATCCACCTCGGCATATTTACCACGCTGCACATGGATAAGCTGCCCGTTCCTCGAGGTGTCAGCCATGAGGTAAGCAGCGCAGCGAGCTACCACCGAGGCAGGCTGCACCTCAACGTTTATCTCATTCAGCAAGCTCTTCAAAGACGGGAGTATATTGCTATCTGTCCAGCTTGGTGCCAAGGTATTGACTCGGATCGGGGTCGGGAGCTGAGCTCCTTCAAGCCGCGCAACAAGAGCTCGCCCGAAACCGAGGACACCGTGCTTAGCCGTAGCTGATACGCACTCTTAGCCAACTGGAAACAGTTCAGGATCGTTTTCATTTGCTTACCATAGTCAACGGCTCGAAAGCGCTGTAAGCCAGTTGCGGAACCTGTGATAACGATGCTACCCC
>NC_030991.1:4206184-4212481 GCF_000149955.1 Fusarium oxysporum f. sp. lycopersici 4287
GATGGGGAATTGAGGTCACCCTGGCCCACTATTTTGCCACCTGTTAGCCTTTGTCCTTGAAGTGGAATGTTTCTCCCGAATCTCTATTCTGTGGGGAGCTCACATGAAACAAAACTACCCTAGGAATTGAACGATGAAGTGAATTTCATGTTCATTGCCAGCCGCATAAACCATCCGTTTTCATTCTAGCAAATTTGCAACCCTTTGTTCGGAAACCAGAACAAGAACACGCCGACCCGCCATCCCCGCCATCAACTACTGGACCTTAGTTCATTTTCTTCAAGTCGTCGTACTTTGAGCATCTCCACCTCACATCCTGCGCTTTTTCCTCTCCTTGCTGTGCGGTCACGAGGGAGCCAGGGACTAAATCGACGGACCATACCGAGGGTTTGGTTCGGCAGGCTTCGTGGTATGGTGGTGGGAGGTCCTTCTTCTCGAGGCGACAAGAGCACCATGGGCCCCCATCACGTAGGTTATGGGATTTGTCCCACCTCAGACATGCGATAACACCTGTTATATTCCACTTAGATGTATCCTCGCGCAAAGCTACCTCTTGTACATCTACCTCCAGAAACTTTCGTATTTCTTCGTAGGTACAACTAGCCTTGCGAGCCCGAACAGCAGCAAGGAAATTAAGGATAGCCTGGGGGTCTAATACTGTCCTTCCATCGAAAGGGACCGGATTGCCGCTATTGTCTAACACTCTGGGCCTTCCCCAGAGCCACGCATGCGCAAGAAGTGAGACCAGCAGTCGACGTCGAGCCCTACGCAGTCTCAGTTCTTCTTTTGAGTTTTCAGATCTTGGCGAGGAAAAGAGTTTGGCCATGAATAGAGAAACTTTCTGCGTACGCGCGTTAAAGGATCCTTCTTCAATCACTTCATGTGAGAAAGAGCCATCCTCATTCAAGAATATTGTAGAATCATCAACCCATTCTTGACTCCGTTCGAGGCTCTGCAGTGCATCAAGCTTTTTCAAAGCTGAATCCTTTATCGTTTGAGGTTCAAAGTAGATAGGCGCGCAGAGTCTTTTTCTGGAATGCATATTATCCGCGAAGTGTAGGGGCATAGAAAAGTGATTGAACGGGCCGTGTAAAGTAACGAGAAGGACTTAGTTAAAGGCAGTTTGCAATCTGACCCTTAAGCTATTTATGACCTACAAGTCAGTCAGCGGGTATAGCTTTACACGCCATCAGAAACGCCCAATCTGCCCTGCGCCTGGGGTTTTGGACCCTTTTGGCGGAGTTCTAATGAAGGATTACTGGCGCCGGGCCCGGACCACAATGTATCATAGGCTAATACAAAAGCGTTAAGGTTATCGTGACCATAAGCGACCGTTTTGGTTGACGGGAAGCGACAGCGGCAACAATATGTTGGGTAGGTGCTCTAACAGCAGCTGTGAGCAGGGATACAATAAGATTAGATGTCGACTTAGCAACCCCTTGAAGGGGTAGACTTTCACAGACGCATGAAGCTGATTACAGCTCCACTTGTGAAATAAATGCAACTATTACATTATACTTGGTTATTAGGTCACTGTAACAAGGCTTCAAGATTCTTCAATACCCTCAGCCCGGCCAACTAGATGCCAAGACGTGAAACTGGGTCGAGTGGCTCCACTTCAGATCAGGAACTTGCAGGTCGCAGGGATGAATACATGCACGCCGATGTGGCAAGCAGTATTGTCGACCTAATACGGGTTATGTTAATTTCGAGAAAAGAAAAGGACAAACAGCTTATCATCAGAGGAAATCAGCCTATGTGGTGTTCCAATTGCGTAGAATTTAACAAGAGCCAGCCTCACTAGCTACACAAGAGAGCATATAGGCAATAATACTCTTATAGCGATTCTAAATATCCAATATTCCCTAATCTAAAAGTAGAATAAACCATTTTTCATATTGACTTATTTTTTTTCCATGGGATTAAGAATCGTAGCCAAGCTCATTCGCCAATCTCTCTTCTGAAAGTCCTTAGAATGTAAACTGCACTGAGTCGAATATGCTTCACTCGGTCTTCCTGGGCAAGCCAGCAATGATACAGAGCGGCTTAAGGGTGATGTCCCCGAGAACGAAGACCGTTCTATGTGGCGAATCCTAACTTGGTAAGTAACTCCCTATTACAATATGAAGAGACAAAAGGGAAGCAATACAGTACCGGTTCTGAAGCGGATTATCTATGTGACCTCGAAGCTTTTGATGTTCGCAACTAAGACCCTCATCGGCCATTTCACAAGCAGACGCGGTGGGTAAACCGCTATTGACGGTTGGTATCAGGCCCTGTGGCTTTTCTTGGTGTAGCCCCGAGGCCCTTGGGCTTGAATGAGGAATGATAGTCTTTTTTTTGAGAAGATGCGGATCGATATATCGGACAACACTTTCGACGTCCCCATTCGATATTGCAGCTCTCCCACGATCCGTCATCTTTCTTTGACGCTCCGGTGTGATGTGGTGTATTCACAAATGAGGACGTTATAACAAAGGCAAGGTAAATGTGGTAATAGAAAGGTCGCCGCGCGACCAGGCATAACGGAACTGGTAACAGCTATGGTCTTAAATCGTACCACTTATGACTGCTCTATCCTAAGATCTATTTTTACAATAACCAGACCCCTAACTCCACTTTGGCTCCACGGCTACGCAGGTGATAATGTTTGAAGTGTGAATATATGCGTCAGACAATTCACCCCTAATCGATATCTGCATGGCTCCGCATCCTTGCGCAAAGCAAGTTTAGTTTTGCCACATCGTTTGCCTAGCATGTAAATCCAAGTGTGACTCATGCCTTTAGGGGCCAAGTCATCGATCGAAACGGATAACCACGTCAAGGATTTATGGGAAAACACTTCTACATGATGACGCATGCTTTTGACAGCACTTCCAACCCGTAATGACCCGAGCGTCTGCCAAATCAAACCCCATTACTCACGCCGTAACACGGGGAGGCTAGGTTGGATCTTTAGTGCGGTGGGTGCACATGTGTAACAACTGCTCGTGTCGGACAGGAGTGTAAGAGAGCACTCCAGAGGAAGACAAAGGGTAGAAGGGAGGCAGGCAAGAGGCCCTCCGCTTTTCTTGCATTTAAACAGAGGAATCCAACCTTCGACGGCTGTTATTTTTTATCCATCCTTCTTCAGCCCCTGCTTGTCGGTTGCGTCGATAGATGATCCCTTCTTTTTAGGTTCCTCTGCAGTTGTTTTGTTCATTGTCGCAGCCATACCTTCGCATTCTATCGATCCACCAAAATGATCAGGGGCGCCATCCTAGTCATGGCCTTGGGCCTAGCCTCTACAACCTTTGGTACGACTTCCGGCTACGACGAGCCTTGCGAGTGTGAACCTGTGGACCCCTGCTACCGAGCTGTCTACACCCTCGGTTACTCTATTTGTGGGAGCTATGAGACTTGCGAGATTCCTGCAGCTTGCAACGGTGACCGTGAAGCCCTTAGAAGCGTCTGCGACTGCATGGTCTCTGAAACCTCCATCGAGACGTCGGTGGAGAAGACCCAAGGCTTGGGTACCGCCATTCAGTCTATTCCGAGCATCATCGGTAGTACTAACCAATACGTTGACTCTACCACTACACATGGCGTGATCACCACTAGAATTGGCGAGGAGGGACCAGACTCAACTGCTAAGGATAGTGGTAGTGATTCTGCCACAGGCTCCTCCGTCACCACCAGTACCGGGATTAAGTTCGAAACTAGCACAGAGTCTTCCCCCGCATCGACTCACAGTTGGTCTGCGCCTGCCGGATATGGAATCGTTTCTACCGAGACTGAAACCAAGGCTACCGCTTCTGCTAAGACCGGAACCGAGACCAGCTCAGAAGATATCTTCACTACTCCCACAGAGACTGGCGGTTCCTACAACTCCAAGACGTCTTACTCTATTGGCTCCTATACCACCAAGACCGTTTACACCACTGCTGTCAATACATACCCAAAGTGTCCTGACTACGCTAAAGATTGCTCCAGTGGCTCTGAAGGTTTCTATACTGTAACTGAGACCAGTGCCATCTCGACCGCTGTTTATCCCATCACTCAGCAGAGCCCCCCAATGGCTACCAATCATGGGTATACCACTAAGACCTTCTACACTACGGAGCTTTACATCGTGACCAAATGCCCTCTTTCCATCACAGACTGTCCTTATGGTTCTGCCACTAGCAGAACATATCCTGTCTCGACTACTGTCTACCGAATCCCCGAGAATCAGCCCTCCGAAACTGCGGGCTATGACCCTCCGAGGCGCAGCACCGTCTACATCACCAGAACTGTCTACTCCACCAATCCTCACACTGTCACCCAATATGGCACTAGTGCTCCTAGCTGTGTTTGCGATTACTCCCTTGCTGAGACCACTCCTGAGACTACTCTTCCCGACACTGTCGTCGCCACTGGTAGTGAGAAGCCTATCACGTACTCTACCGACCGTAAACCCGACAAGGTCCATGATCCGGCTCTGTTCAAAAAGTCTGACGCTGTGTTGGCTGATATCATCTCCAGTAAGAGCCAGCCTTCTGCTATTGTCCCATACCAGCAACCAGGTGGTGCTGCCCGTGGCGCCGAGGTCACCGCTGGTGCTTCTCGTTTCGGGGTACACATGGCTGTTGCAGTCGCTGGTATATTTGCACCTATCATATAAGTGCGCAAAAAAGCCCATTAGCATGTTCCGGACTGTCGCCCAGAGGGGCTGCTGAACAGATTCGGCTTCCTTTTCGACATCGGGCTCTCTTTGTTCAGCCAGTAGTGGGGACTTTCTAATCTAGCATGGTCATGTCTAAGAAGATTTGAGGCTTGGTTTTTCGCTGTGGAGTTCGCGCGAAAACAGCTCTTGAGCTTCGCACCATTCATACATACCAAGTGCTTGTCACATCACCAATCCTAGAATGCATTAACATTCTACAATGTGTGTCAGAAGTTCAGCTACTTTTGCGCCGACACTTAGATGCTGTTTTCAGAGCATGTTTGGTACATGTAGCAAGTATCTGATGCATAGACATTCCGTGTGGAAATGACTCTTGGATTGTGGGTCTATCATGGGAGAGGAGTTTCCCAGTGTTTAATAGTATCAAAAATATATATTCGCTTGTAACTTGACACATATAGTTTAGGACGGTATGTCTCTTGATTCAGGTTACATGTCAATCAATACTCGGCGTGATCGCTGTGTGAAACGACTCTCAGATTTCTTTTCACGGTTATAGATAAGTGTTCTTCGACTTAGCCTGCAAGGTACATTATTGACATATATTATGACCGGGAGGCTGAAGAATAACTTCGTACTTTTGACCTTCTGCCCAATTTTCAGACTACACTCATTCCAATTCATAATGCAAACGCACGCGATTGGCCTGCATCTTGTCTTGCCTCTGCCTTTGACATTTGCTCCTATGATTCTTTCTACTGTTGTTCAACTGATGGGGTAATGATGCGGCGGCTACTACATTATTACGAAGTACGATGGTTGAAATGTGTCAGGCACCAGGCAATTGATGGGCAGCGACCTTTTAACCACCGCACATCTATCCAAGTGAGTAATGACATAGATCTAGGAAAATAAGCATGTTCGTTATTATTGATGACTTCTCCTATCAACTCTCTACATAAACAAAGCCCGCGGAGGTTATTTCAAGAAGCTTTAGATTTGGACGCGAAGGGTGTTTTTAACTACTAGAAAAAATAGAAAGTAGAAACGTAATGGGCTGGGGTGGCCCCAAAAGACTGTAATACAAAAACCAAGTAAGTCCGAGAAACAGATCCGCGTGAGGCTTGTAAGTGGAAATAGTAATTCACTATGCAAGAAGACTCATTCGTATCAACTGATAAAGGTACGGGCCAGAGAGCTGACGACGAGTGTTCGTCGGATGGTAGTGATGAACACAGCGTTAATACCGTTGAGGAGGGTGAAGCGAGTGAAGAGAGTGACGAGAATGAAGGGAGTGAAGCGAGTGAAGCGAGTGAAGAGAGTGACGAGAGTGAAGAGAGTGAAGAGAGTGAAGGGAGTGAAGGGAGTGACGGGAGTGGCGAGAGTCAAACGACTGATGAGAGTCAAACGACTGATGAGAGTCCAACGACTGATGAGAGTCAAACAACTGACGAGAGTGACGAGAGTGACGAGAGTGACGAGAGTCAAACGACTGATGAGAGTCAAACAACTGACGACAGTGATGAGAGTGGCGAGAGTGACAGGAGTGACGGGAGTGACGAGAGTGACGGGAGTGGCGAGAGTCAAACGACTGATGAGAGTCAAATGACTGATGAGAGTCAAACGACTGATGAGAGTCAAACAACTGACGA
>NC_030991.1:4212903-4235275 GCF_000149955.1 Fusarium oxysporum f. sp. lycopersici 4287
GCGAAGCTCCTCCGAGATAGAGAAAAAGCTTACGGGGGACAAGGGCAGTGAGTGACGATGAGGGCGTATGAGCCACCCTTTCCGGGACCGAGGCAGCGGGCGGATTTGTCGTGGAGGATGCCATCGCCGCCGCTTTCGGGTTGCGCAAACCGAAGTTGGATAACGAAAAGGAACCGTCAATCTGGACAAGAACGGTCTTGGCCGAGGCATGGGGCAGGGAGAGAGCAGATCAGTTATTGAGTTTTTACTTAAGATTTTACATGAAAAGGGCTAGAGCACGTAGATTACCTAACAAGCGGAGAAAGATCCAGCAAGGCGGCAACGGCTCCATGTTGAATTGGGACAAAGAATTCGAAGAATTAAAGGTCAGGGTAGAGGGAAGGAAACAGTGATAAATCGAGAATCATGCGAGTAATCATAGTCGATACCTACGGAATGCTGGATTAGTTGAGATAGTGAGTCAAGAACTTCAAATAGTATAGCCCTTGTTGATTGTGTTACCTTATCGATAGAAGGTGCAGAGTGCTATGTATCAAGATGGGCATATACTCTCTTTCTATGGCAATGTGTTCCTCATTCTTGCTATTCATACTAAGGACAAAATCAATATTAGTCCCAGAAAGCGTCACCTGAAGGTCTGCCGATCGATCAAAGTCGAAGAGGAAGGTTTCCTGTGTATCCATGTTCACGATCTGGAAATACAAGCTAGCTATGCATGATACCTTCCTAAAACGAGCGTGATAGTAGCCGATCCCTTTAGAGTAGCGAATGACCTCCTGCAGAGCTTATAATAATCACGGAATCATGCCACCTGTGCTTAGGAGAAGTAGATCGTATCGACATGTATTCCAGAATAAGTCTTCTACTCTATTGCCGCCACATGATAGGCTTTATGATAGTTGTTGTGCGGAATTAGTGAGACCAATTATCGCATGAGACCATTAATTTAGCTACTCATTACGAGAACAAGCGTTTCGGGCTACTAATCTCATGGAGTCATTACCAATCCAAACATCTATGCAGACCCCTACTGAAATGTATAGCGTTATCCAATCATATTTTCCTCTTTGAGGGCTTCAGCGGACCGCAACTATGGATAGCTATTGGGTCCTGGACCAGACAGAGTAAGAAGTAAACTATTCACTTGCGGATGGCTGATGTTGACATTCCAGCCATATAACTCACGTAGAAATCATCGTGTTCTATATCTAAACTGGGCGAGGAAGGTCAATAGAGATCATCTTACTTCAAACAGGAAGACGAATGTACTCTGTATACTACGGACTACAGTAATTTCAAAGGAGCCGACAGGGCGACGTGGACTAGCAGGTCACTTGGCGATTGCTGACTTGATCACACGATGTAAGATGTTCCTTCAGACTATTATTTTTGCACTTCCCATATTTCTCTGAGATTGGAAAGAACTTCACTTCAGAGACTGATTATCTACATCAGTAGAAAATGAAGGAAGGTACTCTAATGGATACTGAGCGTTTAAATACCATTATTATATTCTCGGGCCACCCTGATGACCACAGGCATCTGGTATGTCGACTCTTTACCCTTGGCATGATGTGCTATTCACAGACCTGAGGACTCACGGAGCCTTGTAAACCTAGCTCTGTACAAGACGCCTTGCCGTGAAGCACATGAACTTTGAGAATTCAATGACAGATTGAATGAATAAATTGAACAATACTTGGATGTTGAATCTACTATTGTATAAGTTTGTTATGAATTTGGGCACTTGCTGGCGAGGCACAGAGTAGTTTTACTTAGCGAACTCTATTTCAATACAAGAGCTTACTAAGGATACAGTTAAAGACGTTGGGCGTGAAGGGCTCTGGTTGGCTGACGGACCACTTTCTTGGCCCATCCAACGTCGGTTTTATCAAGGCAAACAGGTAAATGAACATAACGGGGTCCAAGCGCTAGAGAATACGTAAGTAGGACAAGTAAATACCGGTTCATAGTAACAATGACATAAGCAAAATGAGATTTGCGAAATAGTATTATATATAATTAAAACATTCATTTAATAACTCAGTTATATTTTCCTCGACTTATAGTTAGTTATTTTTGAATTAAATAAAAGTTGTGAAAATTAATACGTAACAGTATTTTCGTTCTAGCCTAGGTAAAAAATAAACAACTGTCAACCAACATTTAGCAATATAGCTATAGGTAGTAGAGTAAATTGTCGTACTACTGCCAGTGCTGAAGACTAGGTATTTACTACAAGCGGAAAACTTTGAGACTTGACACACAAAATCATGTAGCGGTTACAGGTCCGTTGGTGAGAATGAATATTAGTTGAGGTTAAATACCAATGGCTAGGTCAATAAGAGAAAAGGGAAAAGGGAAAAGAAAAGTTCAACTTTTAATATCTACACCCGTTGTTGGCGCCGCTTCTGTAACAACTCAACCTACAGAACACCACCCGGTTACAGTGAGCGATCATAAATCGAGGCAATAGGACAACCTTTGGCTCCTGCTAACACTAGTAAAAAAGGACCGTCCTGAAGGCGGTATGTGAATAATCTTTAGCGACTTGCCGTGACCCACGAAGGCTTGGAAACTTGGCGGAAATTTAAACACGCTGACCAGTGTACTGATATTTCTAGCCACATCACTGAAAGAGCCACAGTCGCCCCTCATATGCAGGGCTTGAAGTTTAACTGGGTAGTGTAGATGTCTGACTTGGTCCGAGGATACGTTACGAAAATGGACAGGTAAACTCAAGAACGTCAAAGAAGGACAAGAGTTGATAATAATCGCCATATCTTGTATTGAGAATGATAGGGAGGGCTCGCAGAAGTCTATGTCTTGCCGAATATCTACTATGACTGATCGCAGCTTTGAGCCATGAATCTTGAGGTGGCCTAGAATTCTCGACCGTAAACCGTCAAATGAAACCCCGAGTTTCAATGGAGCTAGCGACCTGCCGTTATGATCTCCTTCTGCCAGTTGTAGCAAACCGTCTAGACGAAAGGATAATTGTTCTAAGTGATGATTTTCGTCCAAGGAAAATAGTAAAGAAAGAAACGTCCTTCGTGATAACCGCCCCGAAAGACGGAGAACTTTCACGAATTGCAGCTGATTGCCTGATAATAACCGCTTGATGAAGGCCTCGGTACCTGAGCAGAGTCTTAGGTCAAGCCAACGCAACCTCCATGGATGTTTTGGAAGGAGAGGCTCTAACGCACAATGTTCAAGGCAGAGTTCACTCAAACAATCAAGAGAGGTCGCCTCGAGCAGGTTAAACTGGTGGTTAGATCCGCGCTTAGGAAGACATAAATGAAGACGTGATATCTGTTTGCAGTTCGATAGATGCCAACGAAACCAATCAAGTTCAGCGGACGTTATGTGGCCTGTATACACTACGGAATTGAGGTTGAGAAAGTATTTATCAAGTGGAACCCAGGAAGAGGTTGTGGAAAACCCCCTAATTCTCTCCGGGCGTAAGCTCACACCTGACAGTACAAGAGTTAAAAGTTGCGAATGTCCCTTTGTCCAGCCTCCCGATCCGTTGTTCTCGAGACAGATGGACCTTACGAACCTGGAGAGACCTGGGTTACACACCAGTGTCCTTAATAGTAGCAGTGTCTGAGATCTTAAGTTTCCGTCGTTGAAGCTAAGGTGAAGGACACGGTAGAGCATCGGTTTGGCGATCTCGCAAAGCGACCTGCTGCATCGACTTATGTTGCATAGATCACTGAGTGGCAGATCTCCTAGCAACGTCCAATAGACCTTTGGAGGCAGTGTATCCATAGCATGAACATTTATGGTTTACGACAGTAAATCGGACATATTTTGGTGCCTGTAGAGGTCAGACTTAACATCTTACTGTCAGGACGACACATCTAATTATATCCAGGTTCTCCTAAGACGCGGAGAGTATGAAAGATTGCCCCTCTTACGTATTGGTAGCAATAAGCTACATGGTTCTATAAATCAATCACCCCCTCTCATACGGTACATATTTGACCGTGCGAAACGGGTCTGCGGGGACCTTTGGGTTGTCTTGTTTTGCATTTGCGAGTCTGGTTTTCTAAGTAAAGAAGACGCATTACCTGTCAACCTGCTGGCTGATATACATAGCCATCCTTTCGGATAAGAAAAATAACTCCACGGGCCTCAAGTGCTCCAAATGTTAAATTCAGCGATAAAATAGGTATTCTTGCTACAGAGGAAGATGTGTAAATAGGTCTACTTAATTATCTCAAAAATAGAGGTTCTTTAAGGTGGAGAAACCTGGGACCTAACGGATTAGCTACCCTAGAGAAAATACATGACTTCATATTTGGAGCCCTTGTGGCCTCTACTGATCATGCAAGCTCCCCGTGTCTACATAGGCCCGTTCCAAATAGTCAAAGAAATGAATACCGTTGTTTTCATTGCAGTTTCCGACTGAGTGCCAGCAACGTGTAGTTTTAACAGGTTGGACGAAAAGAAAAGAAGACTATGGAGACTGTTCCTGCAAATGAATGTGTGGTATTGGTCTTTGACTGTATGGCACTCGTCTTTCACTGACGTCCCATAGCCAACTGCTAAGACTTGTAGAAGCTAAAAATAGAAAGTCGTCATGCTGTTAGTTTTGTTGCTAGTTGTACCAATTCTTGTTTCTAGATCTAGCAACAACGACGGTGTTAATAGCAATAATGTGTCAGTTGCAATGTTTCGTTCGCCTGATAGACTCTCTTTTTGTCTATTTCATGCTATTTCTTGGTCTCTTTGCGCGACCGTAGCGAAATTACCAAATTTAGCATGCTGCAATCTCCCTTTGCTATCAAATTCTTATTTAGGACCGAGTCGCATCAATCCAATAGTTGAGTTAATTTTATTTGCATCAACATGGGCCGTAGAAGAATCGAAATTAAGAAAATAGCCAGTGAAAGCGCCAGACGGACCACCTTCAATAAGAGAAAACAGGGGCTTTTCAAGAAGGCATATGAGCTATCTGTCCTCACAGGCTGTGACCTCACTGTTACTGTCACAAACGAACAGGGCGTTACATCCGTCTTCGATGCGGCAGACTTATCGTCGTTCATGAGTACAGATAAGGCGCCTGAGTCGAGACAGAAGAGCCAAGAATCCATCCTACCAGCAGAAGAAACGCTTCCTACGGCTCTGATGCTGCCAGAGGCGAGCTCGTCACCACCAGCAGCGTTGGAGCTCAGCGCGGGCAGCAAGCCTGGTACACCAGTTCTACAATCAGTAGAGACCTCGTCGTGGAATTTCAACGACAGTATGGAATTGATACCTGCGACAGGCTTTACGGGCATGCCAACTTGGGACGAAACATTGGTGAATGACTGCATGTATGTTTGTGATCCGCTTCAGAGCATGCTTGTGCCCCCATCATCATTTGCTTCGACTTTTATCGACCCCTATGGATTGTCATTGTATTCGTCCTTACCTTATTTGCCGAACGAGTTTGGTTGGCTTACAGAACCGCCGTTACAAACGCCTGCTTTGTTCCGATGAAAAACGAAAAACACAAAAAGGGCAGAAGGCTCTCGATGTGCCCTGCATAGTATAGCAATTGATCACTCCTCTTACAGTGACTGAGACAACACATGTAGGCATGAAAGCAGTTAACTACTTCTGGGCTAATTACATGGCAAAGTGGTTATCAATTGGGGACGCACGATATGATGGGCAAAGAGGATCCATTTATTTACATCAGATCAGTGGTGTTAATATCAATTGAGAAACTTGGATGAGTTGTTATCTTCATTAGCCTGAACGGGGTGCGTAGGCTTAGTAACAATACTATCTAAATGTATGAAAACCTTCAATATAGTGAGGTACAGGCGCAGTAATGTCTGTGCTTCTTGTACGCCTTTCATTGAACTAAATCGTGAAAAATAGCTCTTTTCTCCGATCCTTTGCGTTTCGTTAGTGTCTAAGCCTTATGGTTCCATCTCGCTATGGGGCGCGATTATATGTTACTCGAAGTGGCTGCCTAGACCGTAGCTATATTAACCAGATAATATGATGACCCCACAGGGCCATATTGCTCAAGGTGAAGCCAAGCCTGGCAGTCAGAATGAAACTAAGAGTCCTTGAATAAGCAAGCTGCAATATTGTTTGATAATTGGTATTTGTGCCATCAGCCCCCCAGCTACCCTAATTAATGAACCCTTCTGAGAAATTCAACCGCAACCGCTAACATCCTCCTTTGATGATTACCCAGATCCATACTCCGACCAGCAGTCGCCCCTTCTTCAAGTATGATCTTCTGCAGAAGTTTTCCGTTCTTCGCACTAAGTTCCTACTAACTATATTGATATCAAAATCCTATTACACAACAGTGATCGACTACTAAACTCATTACCCCGTCGGTCCATGTCTTCTCATTGAACTACGTGAAAGAGTCAGAGAGAAACACTGTGTTCGATGAAGGTAATGGGCGGGTTAGTGACTCATCTTAATACCGTGTACCTATTGTAGATTTGTCAACAAGCAAAAAGCCAGGCAGAGTTAGAAATTGCTACTTAATCATTTTGGCCTCGTGTAGGCGGTGGTGCACCAACATAGACAGTTAAAGACTGGACGTTATCAGAACTCACGACCCCAGACGCATTCTCATTTCCATCGGGATTAACGTCATCATAAGGAAAGGCATAGCCTCTACCATCAACCTCATAGGAGTGAACGATGCGGCTATAGTGGTTAGTAGGACTGACTGTATAGTACGAGCTCTGACCTAGGCTCGGCTGGTCGTTACCACCATCAAGAAGAAGGGTTGATCGAACGAATGCGGCACAGATGCGTGGAACTACGGCAGCATGGACTGGGGTGTCACCTTCTGAAATAGCAAACGGACCGCTGTTACAGCCCCAGATGTCTTTACCTGTGGGTTTGGCGAATCCGCGATCGCTACCCTCGCAGAGAAGCTGATCGCCTGAGACTCTACACTTAACACGGCCAGCACTCGTTTGTGTGTTGATAGTGAGATCTTGCGCTGTGTATCTGTTCCATACCTCGTTCACATAAGTATCCCAATACGTGTCGAAAAGCTTGGAGTCGAGGTCGTGCTTGTTTCCGGGTGAAAGGACACGGACAGGCTTCCCATCGGCGTTCGCGACGCAGAGTGAAGCCCAATCGCGCTTATCTGTCTCTTTCTGTTTGGCCAGGTCATCACAAATCTTGGTAACAGCATCGGCTACTAGGCCCGCAGTGGTCTGGGTACTACCGTCTTTTTCAGTAAGCATCATCCCTAGCACTATACCAACAAAATCAACATAGCTAATGTTAGCATATAACGAATCATCCATATAGCTCAGTTCTACAAAGCCCCAGTTCACATCTGCATTTGGATCTTGAAGATTGGTAACCGAAGGTTGAATCACGCTTTCGCCTTCTCCCATGTTCACAACAAAGAAACGGAGGTCGCTGTCTGCAAAGTAGATGCGACCTGAGCGAATATAGGAAGGCAGTGGGACTTCGAGAGGCTGTTTTCGAGGGCCTAGAAACAAGGTAATATCGTCCATAATCTCGCTCGGTACGCGAGGTTCTTTGGATTTGGGATAGACAAGCTTACCGTCAGGGGAGACAAAGAAGACCTTACCAGTAGCGTCTAGTCCGGATATATAGGACCTGATAGTATTTTTCCTGTCAAAGTTATTAACAAGTTTCACCGTCAAGGAAGGAGAGTTGGGAGCGCGATCTTTCAGGACCTGAGTTCTGGGACTGGTTGGCCTCCCAACAAGTAAATTCTTCGGCGTAATTTCGACCTTGTCAAGAGCAGCGGATTCTGCTTTAAGAAAACCTTCGGGTGCCATATCGTGGTTATTCGACCGCGGCACGACGCGGAGCGCAACGGTTAGAGATGTTGCACATAGCAGGCTGGCTACAATAGTGACAGAACGCATAATTATGAAGTCTTGATCTTTGACTTGATACCGGCGGACGAGGCTATGTAGGTATATATGTTCCAGTGTACGTGTATTTATGAGTTGAACTATGAATAGTTAAAAACTTTTAAAAACATTTCCTTCATAGGTATACAGTATTGAGCACTGGCACCTTCCTCGGCAACAATAACTCTCGTTTATAAACAAAGCCCCACATATCTATCTCAAGTAAATTTCCACACTGTGTACTCTTTTAACTCATATGAAAAGCGCGCATCTTGATGTACTTACTTGATTGTTGCAAGCGACAGTACTGATGATCCACACTGTGGAGCTGTCTCCACTTCCCCAGATTCGCGACCCGGAACTCCAGGCAGCAGCGATACTTCTAAGTACTTTATTTGCTAAGCCAAAAATTGCATACGCACCCATACGGCGGCCAAATTCTGACAGAACATCTGCTTATGAGGTAGCGCCATGTACCCAGATGGCCCCACCCTAGACTTTACAAAGAGCATGTTTTTTTGGACCGGAAGATACAGGTGCTCAGTACTGTATAACATGGCAACTAAATTAAGACCCCATGCGAAGTCTATTCCTTAGTGTCTTCGCCCATTTTACCTTCTAATTAATTTTATTCCTCAGGCGCTTCTGTGCTAGATTCATGAGGTATTTCTAAAAGTGTTTACCATGCCAATCACTTGATTTTCATTCTATTCCTGCTGTTCTCCACATTTGGGCGGCGGATTATCATACTTCGACTAGTATAAAACAGGAAGTCACCTCTATATTTGCTGGCTCTATTACCGATTCAATACCGAAATGGATTATCCAATGACTCGTTACTTCTTTGGAAACGTGTGACCATGTAACACTGTAAGACTTCTTCTAAGCACTACGCTCAGCATGAGCGACATGGGTTGCAGCTAGAGCTTTCATATAAGCACCACACGCCGTAAAGCAAAGGGCGATGCAAACTGGCTCCCACCGCTGAAAGTCTGGGCATGATCGATTTACCATCACTTGATTCCGGGTATCGTCACACTATTGCATCACGACAAGTTGCTGTTATGGTGGCCTCTCAGAACAGTTGACTACCTTCCAGCCTGTGGGTATGACGATCCAATCCGTACCGACTAGCCACTACGGATACTTTGGTAATGTGGAAGAGCTGATAAATGATAGCTCCACACTCATACCGGAAAATATTAAGCCAAGTATGCGCAGGCTTGTTATTTGAGCTCTCTTCACCCATTCCATAGCACCACACAGGTAGTTCATAGATAGATGCCTCCAACTGAGCACATCCGATGTCTCTATATCCCTGTGAACGAAAAATAAAGAATCATACATTGTAGCACTTCTTAGAATGCGCATCGATCAGCTTTCTGTGTGATGTGGTCCGATTAAGTCGTAGGATGTTAGATTCTATGGTGTTTCTCTGTAGACTACTACGATATACTGCTCTTGGGCTGATACAGTAACATGCTGGCCTGAGATAACTGCACCGATCTTGTAGGAAAGTCACTGAACCATGAAATTGTAATGAACATATAGAACCGCGGTAACATTAAAGTAAGTCACTGTTTCGGGAACATAACCAGAATCGAAAACCACCAACGGGAACTTTAATGTCTAGGGCTAACTGTTAGCAGACACCCGACTTCAAACTAATTTTCAATTAGTAACTATTCTCCACTCAAAATAAAGGGCCATCGAATTGATGTTGCCATCATTGCTGAAAAGAGGCCACCAATTGGAGGCGTTGGGCACATGCTGATACCCGTTTCTTGCCAATTCTCCTTGTGAAAGGTCCACACGTTTCACAAGACTATGTGATGAGAGGGGCCTAGCACATCACATGCTAACAAAATGCTGACATTCGAGTGGGCGCATCTATCGCAGTTGGGATTATCGTCTTTAGTGGATGAGCTTGGCTCGGTGCCGCAGCATGTAATTCGAAACGATATCGGCGTTTTCTATAAAAGTCAGCCGACGATTGAACAAATGTCCCTTGTCTTTAGCAACATTGCTCGAACGACGTCCGCTATCAACCCTCGAAAGAGCTACTTCCAAGTTTATTGAGACATTGGGCTTTGAGCATGTTTCAATCCAAAGCAATTCTTACCCAGAACATTTGGCACAGGGACCATGATATTGTGGCCCCTGCCTCCAGACGAGATATATCCATACATTACGAGAGAGCAAAATCAATATGGCTTCAAAGTGGTATGTACGAATTATTGTCTGGTAAACGTATCACTGGGCTGATCAAGTGTAGGTCTGTCACAACATGACATCAAGAATCTGACCCCGAAATTCTGGGATTTCCATTTTGATCGTACGTGCAGCAACCCCTTAGTATATCCTTACATTTGTGCTAATTGAATCGATGGAGTGATTGCGGCTCGCGACATGACGGCATTCATCATTGCAGCTATACACATAAACCTGTGTATGGGGACACTTTGCTCTTTCGTCAAAGGCCGTCCTGACCTCCAGAAAATACTGGATAAACTATCGAATTTTGATATTTGCGGCGAGTTTATGCTGACAGAGGTTGCTCATGGCTTGGACGCTCGTAACTTGGAAACGACTGCCACCCTGCTACCAGATGGCTCCTATGATTTGCATACTCCTCATGCAGGGGCTGCAAAAGCAATGCCTCCAACAACCCCGTACTGCAACATGCCTCGTCTAGCCATAGTATTTGCTCGCCTCATTATTGATGGAGAGAGTCATAGTGTGAAGCCTTTTCTGGTGTTCCTCGGCGACGCCGGGGGGATGCGGCCCGGGATCACATCACGTATCCTTCCTACAAGGCCAGGTACGAAGCCGCTGGATCACTCTCTGACGAGTTTTAGACACGTTGGTCTGCCGTCCACAGCCCTGCTCTGTTCTACAGCAAAGCCAGAGGACGATCGCCTTGCATTTCTACGACATATTAGGCGGATCGCAGCTGGAACGCTATCTCTCTCTATCATGGGCATTTCGGCTATCAAGGTTGGGACACGCATAGCAGCTGTGTATAGCAAAAGAAGAATTATTGGAGCAGCCGACGGGAAAGAAGGAAAGAGGATTATGGCTTTCAGTACTCAGCAATATCCAATCGTTGAGGGATGGGTTCAGGGGAAGGTCTTGCATGCATTCGCTCATTGGACTATAGACATGTGCCCTGATCTGAGCGACCCCACGCAACATGCACTTGCGTCTATTTTCAAGGCGACAGTGGTGAAAGCTTCTCAGGTGCTGAGACCACTGGCCGAGCGGTGTGGCTGGCAAGGTCTCTTTGCCTACAATCAGATAAGCGAGCTGGACCTGACATTTCAGGGAAACGCAATTGCCGAAGGCGACACGTTGGTCTTGTGTATTCGTACGTATCCCAATTGGCGTCCGTCTGCTAGCAGTGTATCTGACCTTGCATACTAACTAACCACTCGCTTGGCAGGCTTCATGTCAGAGCTTTTGGGAGGGAAATTAGAGCTTCCGCGGGCGCGGAACAGATTGTGTCGCTTAGCGCAACGCGAGGAAAAGTTGATGACTGACATGAAATCACGGCTGGAGAGAATTGGGGGTTACAAAGAACACCGCGGCCTCGCATTCGACCGCCACATCCTCCCTCGGTGTCGACCCCTGGCCGAAGCGATCGGAAATCGCATGGCCTATGAGGCCGCTGAGAAGTGGGGGCTCCCTTCGGAAGTGCTCACGCTGTATGAGCGTATCTGCATGGGTGAGGATTTGGATCCACTGCACACGGTAGAGCCGCTAGCCCAAGAACATCTACCGTCTCAGTCCTCTGCGTCATACAATACTGTCTTAGCCCAGATCAGGTCTGAGTCTATTTCGCAATCGGATATAGACCATTATGTGACGGCACCCATCACTTCTGATAAGTCGTGGGAATCTTTTATGAATAGTCTACAGGCATTCAAAAGCCCAGAGGAGCTCATCACCCCTCTTTCGAAGCTCTAAAAGACTTACCGGGCTTTATTTGGTCATCGTCATCGGCTGCGTTTAAGGATTTGCGATCACGCAGGCGGGTCTATTATCAGAAAGCATTTTATATCTAGATCTATTCTTCTTGATCATTTATGTTTGGATTCTGAAAAGATCAGGTCGTCAGGCGTGACGTCCCACGTTAGTAGCCGCAGCTCAGCACGAATAAGGCGGCCCCGGGCAGCGGCACGCCTGGCTACTGAAAGTTCCCTCATGAGTCATACCGCATGCATCAAAGATCAAACATACTTCTTTTCCGTCTTTATTGATAGGCGGTCACCATATTTCATATTGCGTGGGGGCTATTTGAAAGTGCGAGGGTGTTATGCTAGAGAAAGGATGGCGTCCCGAGCCTGCACCCTTGGAGCTCCTCGGCCTAGGTTCCAGTTACTCAAGCTTTTCACATTATTAGGGATCCGCTTCTGGTTACCCGTAGTTTTATGTGTATGAGAGCTTTATAAACGCTGTGTCTCTCATATATGTACCTCTCTGTTGTAGGGATATAATTTTGAAGTGGACTCCACCAGCTGGTTAGGCTGCACATTCATGGTCAATATGCGAGTGAATAACTGTCTTTCTAGGTTGAAAAGGTTGACACATAGTCTTGCCACGCTTGTATGTGCCCCTCTCCGAGGTACGACGCGAATAATGCGTTGGCTTTCAGTAAGCGATGATCGTCACTGAAGTATCGTCAACGAAACCTGCCCTTTGTCATGATCCATCAGGGCTTAATCCTCTGCAAGGGATGGATGCTACATAAGCCTTGGTCTCTTTAGCATTCGTAGTGAAACTCATTCAAGGCATCCCATTTCTTGTATGGCTCCATTTTGCCTCGATGGTAAACGTTTCGCTTCTTCCTCCCTTTGACGCCTGCGGGTGTGTGAAAGTATGAAGGGCTAGAGCCTTAATACAGGACTGAGTACTGAACTAAACCCCGGGAAGAGGAGCTATAGATTTTCCAAGATACAACCGTATCTTTTTGACCCTGCTATAAAATGTAGCACATAAACTTCAGCTGAGATTTGATTTGAGTTCAGATATTTCCATATCCGATCCTCTCTGTTAGACGTTCTACTTTCAGCGGTGATTTTTACCCTACCACCGGACTACCACAGAACCTTGACCGCCAAACCATTTATACCAGACGCTGACTCGTTATGGACAAGGACAGAGACGGAGGTAGCCCAGTATGGCATCTGTTGTTCGAAGGGAGAAACTTCTTACAGAGCACCAAAACAAAATATCTTATCATCTGTCTTGGCTACATCACAATCTTTGTCTATCATACACGTCACAGTATCTCAGCTTACTATGCACGCTCGCGCGCAGAGAAGTCTCTCACACTGGGTCTACATGTTCTTGCAGCTGTATTCGAGCTTACGCGGTATTACGCTCGTGCCTGGAGAGGAACAGTGCACGCAGATCTCTTGGATACAACTGCCTGTCTGATCCATTCGTTCACCAGCTTGCGCCTTGCTAGAACACTGCGCAGAGGAGACGAAACTACTCGGGCATCATATCAGGCGCCGGCAATGTTACGACCTCTGCTTTCCCTTGCTGCTGTCGTAAAAGACGACGCTTTCGCACATCAGGCTTGCGTGAAATTACTCCATGCCTTCTTGTACACCAGATTGCTTATCTTTGTGGCTAAGAGAATTGGCTTGGGGAGGGTTCAGACGTATCCTCAAATATATGCTCAAGCAGTCACATTGGGCGCTATTTTGGCAATTATCTCCTCCGAGATCCCGGCAGGAGTACCAATATATATTAGTGCAGTTAGCTTGGTCATGGTCTACAACCAACGCACATCTCTGAATCTGGCTTCCTCAGTTGCCTTCGTGGACGGGATCGAAACGCATGCCGCTACCAGAGCAATCAGGCCAGCCTGTGCTAAGAACACCAAGATGACGGTTCAACAGGCCATCGCGGCGGTTCCGCTATGGCTGGGTTTGTTTCAAATGAAAAATTTGACAACAGGACCTAGTTCCTCCGGTATACCTACATGGGATTTCGACGAGTACACTGCACAAAAGCTCGCCACGACATGACGCCTGATACAAGGTCGAAGCGAAGACTCTCCTGAATTCCCGCATTTGTGTCTATTTACTATTCAAGGAACCGACATCAAAATCGCGAGTATAAAGACAAAGGAAGTATGAAGAGGCAGCAGGCAGGATTCATTAGGTCGATTCTCTGGTATGGGATAGAAAAACCTGAGAGAGTCAAATGTAAAACTATTCCCAAACTGTCACATATCGTATAGTTTTAGTCAATTGACACACATTCATGTACATGCCATTACGTCGCGTGACAATGTTCCTCTGGTGGTTTCATCATGCCCACGAAGCTTCTTAAGGCCAAAGGCTTACAGGTTAAAAACAACTTTACTATAAAGACTTATGGTCGCAGAACGCGTAGAGAAGGTCTTGTTCTGTGGGTGCTGGGGTGCAAATTGTCAAGAAGCCACGATTACGGATCTTGTGCTATATGGTCTCAACAGAAATCAGCAGTTGCCTTACCTTCAGGGTTTACCCAACCTGTACTAGCCATGATATGTTTCTCCTTGATTTGTCTTTCCAGCTCTGTTCGGTCGGAGCTGTACTGAGATACCGTCAGCAAGGGCCATGTCGCCCTGTCTAGGGCCTGCTTACCCATTGTGAAAGCCGTGCGGCCCTTTATTTTGAACCGGGCCCTCCTATGTTACATGTACAGTTTTTGCAAATCCCGTCGACACTTGGAAAGGACCTGTAATCAAAGCTGCTGGAGCAACGATACCACAGCGATGTTGCTGTCTCTATATGCATTCTGTGAAACCTCTGCCCCGGAAAAGTTCACTCTCGCCGCAAATATTAAGAAGACCTTAGGTCTGCATGCCACATTTTGAATTATACTCCATTTTTCAATGCCCCACTATTTCTCTCACACACCATCTTAATGGGATATCAAGGTCTGTTATTTTTTTTTATTGATATTTCATTTATCCATCTTTTTCCTTTTTGTTTTCTTTTCTCTTCTTCTTCTTTTCCCTTAAAGTATTATGCCCCAAGTTATATCTATAAATTCAAGCTGTATGATTTAATTTCTTCCGGGCTTACCCTAAGGAACCTTTGCTCACCCTTTGTATCGAAAGATACTTTTCGAAGTTTATCATAATGACCCATAAAAACTTCAAAACCTGACCTACTACGGAATGGTCTTGATACATGCTTAGCGTCGTTCAAAGTTCTAGTGAATGGACGATAATCGCCTCGGAGATGAAACCCTTTCAGCTCCCTTGCCGATAGGTGTATATTTTTCTGTGAAAAAGGTCAATATGGCCACCATTCTCAAATAGGCAAAGGTACAAATAATTTTCACTTACTGCATAATTCATCCGCCGATACCGATGCCCCCCAGAAGCTCGCAGGTTGACTGGCATACCAATGAATTCGATTATGGGACATGAACCAATAAGCCTTTGGACACCATGGAGATCAAATCGCATGGATGACTGTGGTTGATCAATAACCTCTCGGATATCCAACACTAATGATTTAAGTGTCTTGCTGCGGCTTGTAATCTTGTCTAGTACCAACGAACGCAAGTCTCGAATGGGTTTGTCGTCATCATTAGGGTCTGCCATTACTCCAGTGCCATGAACAAAAACTCCACTATCAGTCTTGCCCGCAAGATGCGACAACCCACCAAGACGGAGCGAGAGTTCCTCCAGCTGATACATCTTACTTAGCTGGGAGAGAAGGCTCAAGAAAGTCTGCCTTGAAAGATGACCGGCGAAGTGTAGAGATCTTAGTGAGCTGAGTTTATCCATTGCCAATAGACGCTTAATCAAAGTTTCAGCACCTGAGCAGAGACTTAGGTCCAGGCTCTGTAGGTCCCATGTTGCGGCTGGTGCAAGTTGAGATACACAAAATCCTTGAAGTGCGAGATCCTTTAGATGTGTCCATAGAGTATTTCTAAAGATCGTAGTATCTGGTATAATGTTCCAGGCTGGAAGGCTGAGATCGACAGAACGCAGCTGACTGCAATGGGTCATATGCCACTGAACCCATTCAAGCTCCGCTTTGGATCGAATATTCTTGTGAACCAAGGTTTTGAGGTTAGGAAATGGCTCTGTACATGTAATCCCTGGACATTCGCACAAAAACCTAGTTACTCGCTCAGGAGTGAGCATAATGGCGGAAAGAACTGATCTCAAGAGTTGAGAGTGACCTAATGTCCAGTCATATGTTCTGCCACCATGGAGAATATGGATAGATCTAATCAACCCGCCCAAGTATCGATTTGTCGACAACGTCTGTAAGAGTAGCATGGTCCTAGAGTCGGCGATGCCAGATGCGAAATTGAGCTGTACAGTCTGGTATAGGAAGGGCTGGGCCCGCTCATAGTTTCGCCTATTGCATTTGACTAAGCTGCTCAGATCACTGATGCATAGATAACTCGCTAGCGTCCAATAGATCTCGACAGGAAGGGAATCCATGATGATGAAGTGATTTGGGTACGAAGGTCGCCATGGATACTCATATATCTAGTCCCTGCTAGATAAAGCTGTATCCCGATATCTATTTTTATCCGTCTTGAAGTGCATCATGTGATAGCTCTAGAGGACTCGATTCAAGAACTACCTACCTTTTCTTCAACTATGAGAGAATACGTAATTGAGCTGTGTTGCATATGGGCCTTTCGCATACCCTGTGCTCCATCAGTCCTATAAATTAGTCATTTCCCTTGCTTTCAACACAACTACCTCAATGTTGCCACCCCAGTTTTACATCAATAGTGATAATTTCACCTAGCTTTGTCTCATGCCAGGTGCCCTACTCCTTCACCTTGATAATAGCAGCACCCGGTTCTCCGGGTCCAGCCTCATAGCTTGATGACATTGTACATTGGTCTATGGCCATTATGTGATTGCGTGTGCACGGCAACTGGACATTCGCCATCAGATGTATCTTTTATCCATACGAGGGAGGATGAAGTCGATTTAAAGGCGACCGCACTCCATCATAATTTGATTCACCGTATTTATGCTATTGTAGGTAGGCGCTTATGACTCTGGTTCAACCTGGTAGCTATGACCCAAGGGACGCCAATAAGTTCGTTCTGTTCCGCATCTGCATCCATACTCGCAATCCTGACTGTAGCTTGGATGTACACTTGAACCTGTGAGCCCTGCAACTCCAGAAGCCTGTAATACCGAATAAATCCAATCTTTTCACTGCTCATCACCCAGAAGATCACAGAGGGAATGCGTATTTTTGCTCTCATGAGAATCTTGGTCCAGAGCCCCGAGATATCGGCATATGCTCGAATATAACACGAACAATATGAAGATACATTGGCGCAGTTTTCTAGTTCTAACAGCCGCTGTAGCATCGGGCTATACGTACTGCTATCTCAGAGGTTCTGAAGAACATACCAACCCAAGTGACTCTTGGTATGGAACGAGTATGCTAGCAATCCTCCACGAGAAAACGCCTACCTGTAAAGGTCCAGATGAATGGTTTCCCGTTCCATTAGAACAGTTTCTCAAGCTAGACAATCTTCCATGGTATCTTATACTCATAAAATACAACATCAGGGGAGGCACTACTGCGTCTTTAGTCTGCCACCTTTTAGCCATTTCGGTCCTCATCGGTTGGCTAGTCGCGGGCTTGTGGCCGACATATGGGAAGCGAAACGCGAGTGCACAAAAGAAGAAGAAAACCCCGTTCCGGCATGGGATAATCACTGTGGCTGTCGTTGGGTTTTTCATCCTCGCTCCACTCGCCGTGAATCTTGCGGTCCTGTTGATCATCGATACGGCACTAGGAAAAGTCACTGTCCTGGGAGTGACGAGAACACCCGGGGACTTCTCGAAGTTGCTTATATTTTCACTTTCTCTTGTTGTCTCATTCTTAGTTTGCTTAATTTGCTTTCATTGTGCGGTGATGAATCCGCCGCGCCAATAAGGTTCAGTAGCTTGGATCGACTTTCGCTGCAAGGCATCGGGCAGCCAGAACGCATAAAGAGGAAGTCCCAGGCATATATACGAGAGGCCAAGAATCAATTGTTAACCTTACCGAGAACAATTTCCACTGCCGCCATCCAACAACTATGCCGCTACCACATGTCTTTGACTGTACCACTTCCTCTATAACATCGGGATTCTGCGCTTGACACGTTATTGGAGAAGAGGCAAGTTCATGATAGCGCGCAACAAGTAACCCAAGACCATGAATGTTTATCTTGTAGTATACGCCAAGCTCTGTGTGCCATCCTTTATCTACCTAAGCTGAGGCGAATTTGTCCTTCAGACAAAGCGCCGCGAAACCGGGGTGAATGTGTTTGACAGAGCTTCGACACTTGGGTTTGCTGAGGTATAATGTCAGCTAAACCTGAATGCAATCGTGACAGCTCATAAGTAGAAATCTAACGCCGGTTCTCTTACCACAAGGCTACCCCAGTATTCTCTTTGTATTTTAATCAGTGATTTCATTTCAGTCAGTGATTCATTTCGGTGAAATTGATATTGTTCACATTAGTTAAAATCTGTGGGGTTGTGAAAACGTGCATGGGTCTTGATGGGCTTGGCACTATTAGGGGTTATGTGCATGTGTTTCACAGCTTTTCGGGTATGACCTGAGCGGTTTGTTACGCCACAGGCCTGTCACCTTCCGAGGTCAATGCCACCGAGTTTTTATTGTCAAATTCAGTTCTCCGTCGTCTCCTTATACCTACTGAGAGTACACTAGCAATGAAGGTCATACATGTTACATATAAATGTTCGATTCTGGCCCAGTCAATCGCCCGAAGCAGATCTAATCAAGCTTCCGAGACATCATGATTATGCGCATCGACACACAAAATACCGCGATGCCATGGGACCCCCATCTGACTCCTATCAATAGTCCTACGAATATCTTCCCAAATGCCTGGAACAATCAAGCCACTGATCAAGAGCTACCGTGCCAATACAGTATCGGAGAAGACTTCCCAGCCTTTCATGCGCCCTCCCAGCCGGTTATTGAGAGCCAACAAGTTATGCTTGGGCCACACGAGTTACCGGACTTGCCCCAACTATCAGTCCAGCCCTTGATGTCTCCTGCTGACCTTACGCACCATTCCAAGGTTGCAGGATATGACTCTCCTACAAGCCATCTATTCGCAAGTCCAATTTGGCCCCCTGATGAAAGTGTTTATACGGGAAGTCCCGAATTTTTGAATGTGGCCAATGAAATCAATATCGGTTCTGGATGGGGTCTTATGGATGGCTTGGAGTCGTTCGATGAATCATTTTCACAAATCAGGGAAATTTGCGGCACAAGCAAGACGATGCCGATCTTGCAGCACCAGGGAATGTCGTCGCTCACAAGGCGGAAAGGAAAGCCCAACATCGAGCTACCAGTTGCCCTTGGGAGGAACAGGCACAGATGCGGCTTCCCAGGGTGCGGTCGCGAATACCGAAGAATCGAGCATCTGAAACGTCATATCAAAAGGTAAGTAGGCCTCGAGCATCAGACCTTCCTCTATACACATGTTTGCTCCGAGTGGTGATGCTGAGAAATTCTATATTAGCTATCATACCGAGTATCCCGAAACTTTCTCTTGCGAGTTTTGTGGGAAAAGCGATTTCAGCCGCGGTGACAACCTGAGAATCCATCGAAAGCTACACGCACGTCAGCCAAGCGGCAAGGCTAGAGTTCAATTTGTTCCTGAAGCAGCTGTGATTCTTGAAGAGGAGATGCGAAGTAAGGAGGCGAGGGTGACTGCTGTCAACTCCTCGTACGAGACTGAGGTGTGATCCTACATGTGTTTGATAGGTGAAGCATCGACATTTCACAGCACTGCTAAGTATTCCCGTAATCTCATGAATCTCGCATGGACACTGGCCAACGATAGGGGAGGTTTGGGCAGGATAGGTGCCTGTGCTGAGTAATGCTGAGCAGATACGCTTTGATCCCTCTCTACATCGTTACTCTTCTAGGAAACCCCATCTATTATAAAATATAGGAGCAGAAAGTTGATAGAACTGCTATCTACAACACTTCGTTCTTACACTAATCCCCTGTTTCTGTAATCTGTAGAATATTCTCTCCTTTTCTTTAATTTAGTTTAGAAGCTATATTACACTTGTGTCCCTATGCTACTATATAAGAGGCTCATAAACTCTATTTGTATTATATACCTAACGGGGTTAAGTGGAACTTATATTGTGGAAGATGTGTAAATATTAATAACCAGTATCCTGCACGGTAAGCGAACCAGACAGGCAAACCGACCAGATCCAAATCCCTCATACTACATCACCCCTATCTGACTAATCGATTCTCGACCATGTAACGTGTCGTATTCTAACAGGTAGACTGATAGGCTTCTTGCACTTCAGGCCGATTAGGTATACCCAAATTACGTCTACGACGAGTCGCAAGGATCTTTGACATCAACCATCAGAGGCTCTTTGATCTGAAGAACGGTATACAGGCGCGCAGCGATTGTATCCAAAACTCGTGGACAGTAAGTGGTCTGGAACAGGTTATAGTTCAGTATATACTTCCTTCCCGGTACCATGATATTGAATAAATGGCGAATCGACTACTTGTTGACCACGATCCGTTACCAGTTAGCAATTGCTGGGCTCTCAATCGTTTTAAGCGGCAATCAGAGCTTAAGATATGTCTCCAGCGGAGATATGACTATGAAATATCCAGATATTAAGATTGGACTATTATTCGCAATTAGTTCAGGCTTGGACAGAACGTAATTTCGATGTATGGCATCTAATCAGATGATGTCAAGAACTTTGGCGAGACCAACTTTATTATACGCGGTATCTCAGCTATATAGTAATTATCAGTTTGAAGAGGCGCGAAAACAGAAATCAATGCAGCCTGGAAACTGGAAATGGGTTGCAGCAACCTAAGCGATGAATGCAGAAGGTCGGGTAATGGGATCTATTTATCGTGGTTGCAGGCCAATATCACTTTGCCAATAGGGCTACTGTCACGACTTAAAATGACCGGACAGATAACAAGACCGGCCTTGACGGGTCAAAGCACTTTGACTGATGCACAAGCAACCGATCAGTTGGCCCCTATCATATTTTGATGCTCGATGGCCACGAAAGTCCCCACTCTGCCGACTTCGATATATACTGCGAGGAAAATAGTATCTCCAAGCTCTGTATGCTACTTCGTTCTTCCCACTTGCTTCAGCCGCTGGATGTCGGGTGCTTTGGGCCGCCGAAAATGGCGTATGTTCGAGTAAGAAGCCATTTGCTCAGATGGTCCATAGTCCATATCTCCAAGACCGAATTCTTTTATATCCCTTTTCAAGCCACTATGACTGAGAAGGGTATTAAGCCCCCGATTGCCGCTAAGCAAGCTTCACTTTGTAAATATGCTCAACTATGGTTGTAGAGCAGGGATTTCGGCTTGACATTGACTAGAATCGTGCCAAGAAACTATGGCAGCGGAAAGCAGACTGCCGTGTGGTAGGCAAAAGTCCGCTCACTCGCCGGGGAACATGTTCCTAGGGGCATGGCTCCATGCTGAGTTCAGAGCGCAAGGAAATAACTATAAATAGGATTCTCCACTATCAAACGAAACTTGTTGGCTCAGGATCACTCACGACTATGGGTCCAGTCCAGCGATCGGCCTACATCCTGAATACTACATAAGAAACTTTTTGTACGCTTGCGGGATAGCCACGTAGACACGGCACTACCTCATCGGTGATAGAGGAGTAGTTTAGAAATAACGAAATGGTATGACTAGCTATCATTTGTCGATGTATGGACATGAGTATCGAGAAAAGAAAAATAGATCACGGGCCGACTAAGATCCTTGGCTATTAGTCTCATTACTATAATGCACCCAACTCACCTTTGAACACCTTTCGGAAGTGATGTAGTAGTAGTAATTGTTCTGGCAGATACGCCACTCATAAGGCAGTCAATCACACAGAGAGGAAGGTGGGCCTAAATGACACTACGGGAGAAGTCCTCTCAAGGAAACATTGTTTCATCAATCGTTCCTTGCCGTGCCCATAGGGTACAAGGCCCGAGCTTGATCTTTGTGGAATACGTGATTTAAAGCTCGTATTCTATAAATATCTCTTACCACTTGTTAGGATTTGACAAGAAAGTCAGTCACGAGACTCCTAGCAATTGGACTGACCCTTGGAGAGAAAACAAAGCAGCTCGAACATATGACCCATCAGTGCATCGAGCGTACAAGGCTCACTAATTGTACAACTAAACGTATAATGAAAGTTTACCACATCAAATATCCTAAATAAAGCCTCGAAGAAGG
Organism: Fusarium oxysporum f. sp. lycopersici 4287; assembly: GCF_000149955.1. NCBI lineage: Eukaryota > Fungi > Ascomycota > Sordariomycetes > Hypocreales > Nectriaceae > Fusarium > Fusarium oxysporum. The sequence goes on from NC_030991.1 coordinate 4,235,051, forward strand.
AGAATAAACATACTATTTTGACAAGGCATGTCTTGGGGTACAATGTGGCACACGACTACCTCGCGAACGATGGGACCGCCAAAGAACTGTAGTGAGTCAAGGTAAGACTGGCAAAGGACGCAGGTTACGTGGTATGTCTGGTATTTGGACCCAGGCCACAACCAGGAAACAGTTGTGCATATTCCTTGTTGTAGGGACAGTTGCTTACATATGCTAGACTATTCG
>NC_030991.1:4236531-4241560 GCF_000149955.1 Fusarium oxysporum f. sp. lycopersici 4287
TCTTCTTCACTACTTGGCACAACCGATTTTAATCTTCCTTTATCGCCCTTCACAAATTTTGGGACAATCGGCCAAGAACGGCCCTTGCCCTATCAAATGGTCTCAGAAGTTGATAGTTGGAGCCCTTCGACAAATATCAACCAGGTTCCTGGCACCATAACTACTATCAACTGATCTCCAATGCCCAACAAGCATTCAGAGAAACGGATTGAAAAGCTTAAGATCCTGAAAGACCTTTCGAGGGCGAGGCATTGAGTGCGTGTACTTTCCATGGATGGGAGCAGGCTGAATGATAGTTTACTGGGAAGGCAGGCGTTCATTGGTTCGGGGAGTTGAGGGAGTAACTGTATCATTTATTGATGTTCCTTATTTGCTCTTATAGCGAAACATTATAACCACCAATCCTTTCTCATTTTCTCTAACCATCATTTTCCCTGGGGTTCGTAAACATCGAAATCCGTTGCCGACCAGTGATGAACGATAGATTGCAATGGACATATGATACGATGGTTCTATTCGTGTTTCTTATAGACATGATCTTGAAGGTTCTGACATCGTCACCATCATGAGCCCTTATCAGCTCTGCGCGGCTTCCACAATATTTGTATGTCGTATTGGGTCACTTATAGTTATGGGCCATGGCGTGGTGTGGCGGCGCTCAAATTGACTTGCTATTACTAACATCTTCGAGAGCAAAGCGGAATGAAGATGGCTAAACTGGAAAGAATAATGCGACAATGGAAAGTCCTCAGCGAGAGAAGGGCAATAAGTAGAGATGTGTGTAATCTTACCTTCAGAAATCTTCAGCCGTTGGCCTACCGGGCGTAATAGACTTGTGTAGATGTGTAACTTTGCGTTTAACCACTGCGCCAGGGGGCAGGCCACTAGAATAACTATCCAATATCGGTACGTGGAAGTATGGCTATTAGACTCTTTTGACCTTGTCGTAAGAGAAAGTATTAGTCCAAAGCTCTGCAAAGCTTCGCGGGCCGTTACTGCTAAAGGCTAGTCCAGATGTGTGATTGAAAGCCCGCAAAGCAGCTTGCTGTAAGTTTTCTCTATATTACGTATTTACAAACTGTGGGCAAACTACCGGGACCATCGGAAATGAGGCCTTCCACACACTTGGTAGTTTGTGTAGCCACATCCTTAGAGCTATTGAAGGGAAATTCGGGTCCGTAGCCTACAGAATTATCTATAAGGATACGAGGCCCCGGCTAGTTATCTCCGGATTGTATAGACTAGAGCGTATTTCCCCTTTCATGCTCCGCTTATGCTTGCCCTCACAACGGGTCTCCGTGTGATGGTTCGTTTGCAAACAGGTAAACTGGTCCGTATTAGGTTTATTGTCTGCCGATTCCGCAGGGTGTAGAGTGAGCGGTGTGACGTGCCACGTTTCTTGATAGGAGATTCAATACTTGTTACGCTTTGATCAATGTTGGGAAGTGTTATTGACAGCTGGTGAGCTAGAATCTATGAAAGTGCTAATGAATGTGGTCTATATATTGAATGCATTTATTAAGGGAGCGACAGATAATTGCAACACTGTCGTTCTTGGAACAACGCAGTCCTGTAGGGATGCCGTTCCTAGTCCTTCGATAGTTGGTTGTTTTTGGGTAAGTGAACTCACTGCTCCTGTGAACCCAGTTCACAGTGAGGTGCTGGTATCTTACATGGGTCTTCTTTTCTCTTTTCTTCTTAGATTACACATGACGTGATCCCTATAGCCATAACACTCCACACAGGTTAAATAGAAGCAGTAATCAGTAGGACCAGCAAACAAGCGAACCGCATACACTGTGAGTCATAAGTACTTTGCTAGGGCACTTGCAGGTGTCTCATGATGCCCTGCATTGACAGGGCGATAGCGATATAAAGGTGATCCTAAATCTGATTGGAAGTCGTAAAAGCGGACCATTAATTAAGCTGCCATACTACACATGGTAGTTGTCAAAAACATGATCGATAGCACGCTTTATCAACCGTTGGTTCATAAAGCAGATGAGCTAAGGTACTATTATAGGATGTTTACGGTAAGCCTCTACGATATCAACTACTGTGTATTTGCGACGGACCGTGGCTTGAAGCAGATGGACGGAATCATTGGTTCTCTATAATAATCAATCCTTTCGCAGGGTTTGAAGAAGTTCCTACGGAGTGAAAGAAAAGTAGCACGTACGAGGAGCAGTCGTGAGAAAGGAAATTTCCCCCTCTTTCATCAAAGGTGGATATAAAAGCTCATTACGTAACTTTATACTCGGTACCCGACCCATAGGATCTCAGGTTCATCCTATGAAATCGTGATCATTACCGACAGACAGGACCGGAGGTTGCTACCTTACCAATATTAGTTATATAAAGCAGTTTTGGTCTTTATATAAGCTCTCTCTACCTCAGACTTCACTTTGTAAACAGGCAGAAGGGCGATCCACAAAGCCTTCTATAGGACAAACATATCAAAGATAATATTGATATTAGGAGATATTGACTCTTCCTGTTCGATGAACTTTCTATCAACATCCGCCGCCCTTTGGGTCGCTCTTTCTCTTACGATGGTATTCTAAGCCTATTCTATTTCCGTTTGCTGTTGAAAATCCGGGAATCCCCTTCCCTTCAGGATTCAGACTGTTAGTCTGAAAGTCCTAGATTTAAAGTTCAAAGTCCTAGATACAATCATCTAGAGATATAAACCCGAGAATAACTCTCAGCTCAATAATGAACAACCAAGTTTCATAAAAATACATTTTCACCCAGCACTACTGCGCAATATAAACAACAGGTTATGAGCCCGGGTTAGCAAACACCGGGTTTCTCTTCTGAATCAAAGAACCAAACTTCAACTCAAGATGACGTCACGACGAGCCCCACGTTCCACCATGCGAACTCGCAACACAATCAGAGTATCGCCTGCATCCGAATCGTCGCAACCTGGTGCTTCAGGTCAAGACCACACACCATCCTCAATGTATGACAGTACCACGGTCATCTCTGAAAAGAATACTCTTTTCCTTCCGCAAGAGCTCAAGCTAGGCGGACCCTCCAATTGGGAGCAATATTGCCCAGCTCAGAAGGCCATTCTTCGAATCAATGGTCTCGAAGATGCTGTCTTTGGTGATTACCCTCCCGAGGAACAGCAGACTATGGATCAAAAGATCAGGGCGGCAAAAGCTGCCGTCTCCATCCGAGGTAACTGCACTGGAGAAGCACTTAGTCAACTAGTCGGGATTGAGAATCCCCAGGAGATGTTCAACCTTCTCCAGGCCTATTGTATTGGCACGGGCCCAGTTCTTCTGCAGACAACACTTTACCAGTTCATCCGGATCAAAACAAGCTCTTACGAGACAATTCCACAATTTAATGTCGACTTTGAACGACTCGTCAAACTTCTCCTCGAGCAGAAAGAACCAATCTCAGATACCCTCAAAAAGGTTGTTTATCTGACTGCCTGCGAGAACGAGTACCCTGACTGGACTGCCAGACAGCGCGCTCTCCTACGCTCGGAGCATCCGCCAACACTACGATCAATGCAGCAAGATCTCATTGATGAAAACAGGTCATCAGATGATGATGACAGTCATGGTACTGCCTCCACGTACTGGGCTCACAGTAAAAAGACCGGAAGGAAGGGCCCGGCCGCAAGAAAGCAAGAGGCAAGTGGCCGGAGGAGAGGATCTTCAAAGAACCTACGAGCCACGAACAAATCCAGCCAGGAAACCAATCATCGAGTCGGCAAGAACAAGGAACATACCTGCACGAACTGCAAGAAGAGAGGACATCATGAAAATGATTGTTGGTTCGCCCATAAGGATAAGCGACCCGACTGGGCAGTCCGTCTCGCCAAGGAACTCATGGAGCATGATCTTCAACGCGACAGCACCAAGAATCTCCATATCAAGGAATCAAATCACATGACAGTTGAGCGATCTTTTCTGATTCTTGAAGACAGCGTCTCAGACGAGCTACCTATGGACAATACAGAGACGTGTAAAGTCTCCCTTGATAACATCTCTTCAACCGCAGAATGGCTGTTCGACACAGGTTCATCAGTCCACATCTGCAACGACCAAAGCCTATTCACAGAACTGCAGCCTGCAACCCGAACGGTCCTCGTTACGGGCGGTGGGAAGGTGTACCCATTCGGTAAGGGGACAGTCAAAATTTGCTTCATAAACAAATGGGGTGAGCAGGTCACAATTAACCTCAAAGACACGCTGTTCATCCCTGAGTTTCCGGTAAATGTCATGTCAGGACTCAGGCTATACAAGAACGGCGGCTGGATAGACGGGAACGACATGTACGACCCAACAGGAGATGTCTTTGGTCTCCTCCGCATAGGAAGGGACGGTCTGTACGTGAACACTGAGGTCGGAAAGACTACTGTTTCAAACCAGGCCGTCTCGGAACTCCAGCCAGAACCATGCAATCATCACACTGCTTCATCAAACCAATGCCTGAATGTCGACCTTTGGCACCGAAGACTCGGCCATGTTAACGCATATCAGGTGTCACAGACTGCCAAAATGACCAGAGGAATGTACTGTGACGGCCACCACGACCATCAGCCTTTCAATTACTGCCTCGCCTGCGACATCGCAAAGGCCCTACGATGGACTCCGCGAAATAAACGGAAACGAGCCTCCAGGGCCGGGTTCATTCATGTTGACACCTTCAAAGTCAATCCACCGGGCATTAGAGGCGAACGATGGGGAATGATTGCCACAGATGACAGGCATAGAATGAGATGGGCCTACACGTTCACGAGGAAGGGGATGGCTTCGGAACTTCTAGGCCAGCTCATCTCCAAGATACGAACTCAGTATGGCATCCGAGTGTACGCAATCCAAATGGATGGCGGCTCTGAGCTCTATGGTGCGTCTCTCAAAAACCTCGAGTACACTCACGGCGTCAAGATCATCAAGACGACACCATATACTCCTGAATTTAACGGAGTTGCTGAGCGCTCTAACCGCATCATCTTTGACAAAGTCAGAGCAACCATGGAATCGGAAAGAATCCCGATAGAGCTCTG
>NC_030991.1:4254054-4260142 GCF_000149955.1 Fusarium oxysporum f. sp. lycopersici 4287
CTTCTGAGACTCAACTAAGATGTCTGCGGACAGCTCCGACAGTTTCGGAGATAGGCGCATAGCTCCAGTCAAGGCTCGCCTTACACTTGAGGCAATATCAACCTGGTGGGGCTGTCAATCAAAGATGGCCATGGTCTTGCTACGAGATAGCGAGAAGGTCTTCCCAAAGCAGTCTTGGGGTCCCTCGTGGGCTCAGCTGCAATTTTCTGGGCGAATTATGGGCAAGATAGCCGAATTCGAGGATATGAGTGAAGAAGAGAAGGTTGGGAAAAGGCTAAGAGCAACTTTTATCACCGGTGCACTATTCTGTGGATGATCTTTGTGTCCATTAATACGAATTTGAAATGCTGCCACATCTTATGCAGACCAATAGCTGGTGTGTATGAAATAATGCTGAATAGGTGAATAACTACCCAACATGCTACGTAGTTCCATTCGAGCTTTTCTCATGCCCAAGAGGCGGAAGTGACAGCACATGGCATTAGGTAGAGCAGCGTAGTTTTATCTTGGTTTCTTGATGATTTCATATCCAACAGGTTTCATCCTTTATGAATCGCCTCCCTCAAAAGGCATCCATATCGATATTTCGCCCGGGGGCGAGCCCATTCGCACCTCGAGACAGCTTTAGAAACTCGTGCTTGCATGCAAGTTATTCCAACAACACGGAGATGCAGTCAAGGTTTGGCTTTATAGACAGGAACTTACCCTAAACAAGCGTACGTGTTAGCAGAGAAGAATGAACGCAACTCTCCCCTGTAAAAATTCTTTCTTGGCACGCACTGTTAGTGCACTGTTAGGAGCGGGATTTTCTACGGGCTACTCGGCCACACAATACTGCGGGGACGCCATCGGCTCCCTAACAGCAGTTTTCAGAGAAGGAATTTTGGAGAGTTCACCTTCTCTGACAACACCTTTGTCGGATCTAATGGCGGCACCTCAGAACCAGAACGCCTTAGATATCGGAGGACGGTGCCCGTGGCATCGGTAGCGACATCCTCCCGATCAACGACGCCGATTGCGATGGGTTTTTCCCCTTTGAAGGCAAGCCGCACCGCCGGCCTCTGATTCCTTCCCAAGGTTTTTCCCTGCCGCCACGACAGTCGACTACGAGCTACAACTTGGTTACTGGAGATTGTGGACTGCGTCAGCAGATGTAGTGATGCGTGAGAGAATTCTGGTCGGTGGAAAAAGCTCGACAGTAGATTGCCCCCGAACCCGCTGACGGGTGACGGGCTTGAGAAATACAGCACCTTTTGTGCCATTGGTATGCTGGATGGTGAAGGAAGCGGGGTTTCCCTGTACCTAGCTAGCTCAGCACGTCTTTTGCTCCAGTAGGAGATCTGGCTTCGTTACAGCCACCCAGACGAAAAATATACAAACAAACAAACAAACAAACAAACAAGACGCTCTAAGAAAGTCGGCTGCCAAATCTGATACAAAGGGTCTTCCATTTCTTTTAGGTAACATTGAGTGAAAAAAGTTTATGAAAGTAGCATGCCAGTATTCGCTGATGTCTAGCCCAATTGGCTGTTCTCCTCGCCAAGCGGAGGAGGTCTGAACAACTAATAGATACCTAGGTCAGCTGGAGAAGTAAAATGAAAAGGCCGAGAAAAAAAAAAGCTTTGGCTAAACTGAGAGGGAAATTACCGATCTTCACTCGACCGGCAAGAGAAACCCGGATTTCATCAAGCTCAGCTCCAACTAGTGACTCAGAAAGGTGACGAAATCCATTGATAATCTGACAGGTCAGAGGTAAGCGGATGGACTTCCAGTGGAGACGCCCTCAATCTGCGCCAAGGTTCAGTGGTATCTCACCTGAGAAGTTGCACTCGCTATCTCTACCTCTGTCAGCTGAAACAAGTCGACGAGATTCAACTCTAGATATTCTCCTGCAAGAACATATGTGGGCATTTCTTCATAGATTGAATATATCGTTGCTATGTCGGGATGGGCAAGGTGTTTGATATCAGTAAAATCGTATAGTGAAACATAACGCTTCACTCGTATCGCTCCATTTACTCGGTTCCGTATCAGAGAGCTTGATTGATGAGGGTGAAAGGTTTTGCTTTCAATTGATTCATAATCATCTTCCAGGGTCTTCTCCAACTTCGCCACTACCACGTGTTTCACCCCGGAAAGCTTCAGTACCTCGACGCCCCCCATCGACTTCTTATGTTCAAAAGCGTTCGAAAAGTCCTAAATGTACAAGTTTGGAGCCTCAGTTATAGGTTGGCAGGACGACTGTTTGCCTACAGAAGTTTCTTTATGAAGATCGGTCGAACAGACGAGATGCAAATTGAGCATGCATTCGGACTACCCAGAGAATGGAGGATGTTGGGATACTATATCCCGAACCAACCACTGAACTACTGTAGTTAAAGACTTCCATCCATTGTCAAAAGTGAGGAGTTTTAGTGATGGGTAGGAAAGGGAGTGCAATAATCTCGAAGCTAATAGATTTCTACTGTCATACAACACTCTTTGTCCATATAATAATGACAAACGGTTTTTCTTTTTCCAGACAAAATAAGCTATGACTTCAAGCTTCGTTGCTTTTCTTTAGCATTAGCAATGGGATCATATGCCTCAGTTTCCTCTGCCTTGGCATGAAGTTTACCGTGACAACGTTGGCTCGAAAATCCGGCAGTTGGCACGTATCGATGCCGGGATGTCTCGTAAGAGCAGGTGGCTCAGGCAAAATTGCTACAGTACCATACAAGCTGCGGATGACCGAAACGTCTTACCTTTTACACAGATGTACCGGTACCCTAAACGGTTCTATTCTAAGAAAAGTCTCTTAAAGTAGAAATCTTGCTGAACTGGCATGAGTGAGTTGTTGGCGTTAGGTGGCTTATGAAGTAGTGAGATGAGTCACAACGCCTGTCCACCAAACCGTATTCATCCTTGGTGATTCGATTTATGTCATGAGCAGCATGGTCCGGGTCAAGGGGTGGCTGAGGAATGGCACGAGAGTCTACTTGCACCACCACGGATATTGTTGAGAAGCAATATAAGGCCTATTCCCCTGTTATCTGAGAACATGGGCCCTTGCTTTGGGGCCAGTGGTCTAGCGGCCTAATGCATGACAGACAAAATACTACCTTGGCATGCCAGATATGTAGTTGCGCCCTGAAATCGACCGTAGTTGTGAAATGTCGATATCAGAAATGAAAAGTCAGGCTCATCTGTGAAACTTTGAGCCCTCGGCTCGAGAAAGTGCGCGAATCAATCCCAAGAATAGCAAGGCTGTTTGCGCAACAGAATAGTGTTAGCTGTCAGGGTAATCTTATGCTCTGTAAGAATTTCAAGCCAGGATGCCCCTTGCAATATACAGTCATCTGAGGTACAGTTTACAAACACTCGACCTTGGCCCGCCAGCTGATTCTGATAAACAATCCAAATGATGGAATCTCAGGTAATGAACAGATCACCTGATCACCATGGGCATCAGCTCGGTGACGGCCTTGGAAGTACTGCTGGGACTCACGACAAACAGCCATGTAGGCGTACAGATCACGATATTTCAACCTCCCACAGGGCCTCTGAAGAAGAAAGGAACACTGTTATGGAATTTCAAGCAACAGTGATGAATTCTTTCATCGCTGACCCCGCAGCATGGCTTCGAAGGGAGCGCAGTTATCTCAAAATCGATAATAGTAAGAGACGCCTACATGAAGGACAAATCGCTTCAGATGCCAGCTTTGGGGCACTATCATCAGATCATACTTTTGCATCTCGATTATCCAGCGAAGATCAGAGGACAGAGGATGCTGACGGGAACCCTATGTCACCCGCTTATACAAGTTCAGAACCCGAAACTTGCGCGCTGCTTGAGAGTAGGCTGACAGCGGAGCGAGGCAACCATTATCTTGCCTTGGATGACGCCGCCTTGTGTTTGAGGATGGGTTATCAAGAAGGCGAGCTTTTAAAAGATTTGACACGGAAGCAACAAGTCGCTGGGGATTGTCAAGAGCGGGCTTTTCGATACCATTCTTGTGAGGCACACATGGGCGGTTGTTTGGAAAGAGTCAACACAAAGTGGCTTTGCGTAGGGCATAGAGAGGGGAATCACACGTCTGGTATTATTAGAGATTACCATCTCAGTAAAGGAAGTTGAATATATTACACTTATGACTATCTCAAAGAGGTACCACTTCAATATAGCTGTGGCTCTGCCATGTTCGAATTGAACAGAGTGGAACACGAATCAAATTGTGTGATCTCTGATGTTACGCGTTGCTCCAATCTCTTTCCTACCACTAAATGCGTACCGGTCACGCTGTATGTAGTGGATGTAATGCCTTGCGGCCCTGATGCCTACATATATACATCCTGGAAGGGATCTAATGCCTTCCTCAGTCGTGCTGGCGAAGACAAAGATGGATGCGTGGCGGACATTGAGCTTTTCGAGGAATAAAACCTCTAACTACGCTGAGCGCTGGTATCCTGCAAGCCGCCGCGATTGAGAAGCACAGCAAGAGCCTGCAGCCCTGCTGTTGCTGCTTTCGGTACGTCCTTCAACATTGCCAGCTGTTTCATGTCTTTAATGCCGGCGGTGTCCAGCCACCGCTTAATCTGTTGCGTTTCGGGCCCTTGATTAGTCATTATAGCGAAAGATGCAAGGAAGAGAACAAGGCGAAAGATGAAAAGAAATTTTCGGCAGGTGTATTCGATAGCATATGTGAGGAGTGCTACCACGAGTAGGCACCCAGTATATCTGAGATCACTAAGATGCATGGTATATTTATGTGACTAGCTATGAAGTGAGATTTACTTGCGACGTAGATGTCTAGTAGATATAATCAAGCTCAATTGTCAGGGCACGATTTTTTCCGTATCTTGGTCTGATTGTTTTCTATCCATGAATAGAAAGACTTGTATAGAACGAATATATCTTATCGTGGGTTAATGAAATCCTTTGAATAGAACGTTGTGACTTAAAATACAAAGAAAAACAAATTTTATACTGCTATTCTTAGAAAATACCATAAGAGAATGGGATACGCGTATATGCAGCGGTATAGTGTTGCAGTACTGTTAACTATGTCTTTTTACCTTCCTTACTAGCTAACAAAACAGAAAAGTCCAAAGGTTGAGGCCAGTAAGTCATTGAATTATAACGTTATAATACTGTACTCTAGCTTGAAGTCTTTAACACATTGCAAAGTACTCAAAATATCTATAATACGTAATCCATAGTCTGTAGAGGGAATGCCAGGATTTTAGATGTCTACGGGTCATGATTTTACCTCTCGGGCTGTCTTACTATAGGTGGGAGTGCACGCTAGGCTGTGAGTGATCTGCAGGACAATTCCTACTGCTGGTCATCCCCATTATGCGCATAATTTCACGAGAAGCCTGCTCCTTTCGAAAGCAGGGATTCTCAAAATATCTTTTTCTACAGCATGTAGCTAATTTACTTGAATACTGATGAATGAAATGAGTCATTTTGTGTAATCCTTTTAGCAACACTGGCCCCAACTCATTAGGCAGATATCAACGTTACAAATAAATGAGTGATTCACACCCAGGTCATGGAGACGACCTCATAATCCACTAGAAGGTAAAGACCACACATAACTATATCGCTCATGTCACCTAGTTCAGCCTCGCACTGGATATTGATCCGTTAGGAGTTCACAAAGAAGCTAAGTGCAATACGGAACTTTCCGAGGTATGACCAGATATGTAGTAGGAAGACGCGTCGATCATAGTCATTCTTGACACAGTCGGGCTGCAATTCTTACATGAGACCAGTGAAATTATTTTCTACACTATTAGACAATCAGACGCTTCTCAGGATGTTTCATTGGGCCCTTTTCCCTCTCTGGTGAGCTGCTTTCCGTTTCCCCTGTGCCTTTGCTCGGGCCTTTGCTCGGGCCTTTGCTAGGGCCCTTGTCTCTGGACCACCGCGCAAAGATGTGGGCTTCAAATCCTCCTGAGATGGTTTCTTTTCTTGGACCTTATACAAAAGACCCCGGATCTCTTGCAGATAACCCTTGATCTCTTGCGCTGTTTTTGGCGGGCTATCCAAGGTATCAAGCGCCGGTCCACGCTGGAATGCAGACAACTGCTCTGCTCGTAAAGC
>NC_030991.1:4261755-4267740 GCF_000149955.1 Fusarium oxysporum f. sp. lycopersici 4287
TCGGTGATGAGTATGTGAACTCAAGAGACCCACATTCTCCACCCTTCTGCGCTCTACCCTGTCCTGGTGTAAGTCTTTTTACCGAACAGGCTCTGCACGCATGGCCGAGAATCTCCACCACGTCATTGCAGAAAAGAGTTCTTTGAAATGTCATAGATTTGGGAACTTATTTGCCGCAGCAAATTTCAATATACAATAACATCAGAATCGGTGCAAAATAGCCTAGCCCCATGAATGAACCGTGAGCATATATGGGAGAGGCAAGAGCGCGCTGATACACGGTAGACCGAGAGCCTTTTCACATGGTATCTCGGCTTACCCTCGTCTGATATCATGCTACCCGGACAGTCCGTAGATGGGCTCTCTCTTTGTCTGAAAGCAGCGCTGCCCACAAATCAAACAAATCAAATCCGTGGTCGAATTTGATTTATTTGATACCTTTGGACACTGGATTTGTTGTTTGAGATATTTATTCAAGCATTTCAAATGTTCCAAATCTCGGCGTCGTACTTCTCCGATGCTATTTCCGGCCTCCCTGTGGGGCACTACGCATGATCTCAAGCGCCGACTGTACTTATCAGGAGCCTCATAAGCCGCAGCTAGAAAACGGCCAAAAAAAGCATCTTGATCATGATAGATTTTCTAGTACATCTATCTGCTTGCCCACCCGCAAGCATGGCACTCTACGTTACTGAACACCACGCCTTGCGGTTCTGTCAACGCCAAATCCCAGAACAGGCGAGCCTAGTTGGTTGGAAAGGGATCGTTATGGGTCTTTCTTTCTCCTAAATGCCGTCGGATTCAACCTCACAAAGTCGTAACTTTCCTCAGCATATGTCGTTCGTTACTCTCCGCTGCAGGTGGGAACTTTATTCTACTAGGTAGGTCTGGCGATGCTGCTGAGTGCTTGACGCTGGTGAAGGGTGAGCAAAACCAGGGGATGGAGAGGGGATGAGTTTGCCGTCGAGCCCCACTAAGCTAGTCTTTATTAGGTAAGGACTGCCAGACGCCATGACAAGGAAGCATCAATGACAGCGCGTGTTCGATGTTGAGGGGCTTACATGAGGGCGGCTGACTAACGTAAGAGCTCGGATAATGGCTCTGATTGGCCTGATCTAAGTGCCAGATCTTTAGCACCTCTTAAGTACCGGGTAAGTTATGAGGAAAGGCGGCCATGAGCCTAACCAGTTATCTTTCATAGCATCATATCCCGGTACCAAATATATCAAATATTATCTCAAATCCAAGATTTTGGATTTGTTTGTTTGAAATAAGATTTTCGGGATATTTGATTGATTTGTTTGGTAATTTGTTTGATTGGATTTGATTTGTGGGCAGCGCCGTCAGAAAGTGGTCGTTGAAGCCATCGTCGGCCATCACCCTGTTGTGCATGCTGTTTTTGGTGGTCTCATCCATCAGCAAAGCCCAATCGCTTCCTCTGCACTCCTTCTCTGATCTAGGACCACAGGAAAGACAGAAGCGAAGCAATTATGGAGGCGGAAGTAAGTTGGAGAGGTGGGGAATGGACCCCTTACTAGCGCCTTGATGTGATTAGCCAGAAACTTTTGTATTTACCCTTTTTGTGTGGCTTTGTAAGCGGAATAAAGTAACGCCGGGAGACTTGGCCCTGACTAGGCTTACTGGACCGGCAGCGCGTGAACTTCACATCCACAGTTCCAAGATCAAGTCAGCGCTGCCCTCAAATCAAACAAATCAAATCCGGGGTCATATTTGAGATATTTGATAACTCTCAAGACTGGATTTGTTGTTTGAAATATTTATTCAAATATTTCAAATATTTCAAATCTGACTCTCTATGCTTCCATGCTAACATCTCCAATCTCCCATTGGACCTCCTCCCCCCCACCTATTGTCGCCCCTAGCTTCACCGCACCATGTCTGACCCAGTTCTTAAGGCATTGTAACTTCTCCAGCGTTTCCGTCGTCATCGAAAGCCTCTGCGTCGTCAGCGTTGGCTTGGCTAGGCTGAACGACCTCTCGCAATCAGTCGCCATGGCCGGTATCGCGAGTATATCCAGAGCCAATTGGCTGATCATCGGGAATTGTCCCTGGTGAGCCATCCACCACTCGATTGGATCCTCAGTCTCTTGCGGCTCTAGCCGCAGATACCGCTCAAGCTCACTTCCCATCACCGTGGTCTTCGCTGTCCTGCTTTTAATCCATTGCTTGAACACGCTAACTTCAGTCGTCGTCCTTGGTACGCTTAAGGATGTCGATGTGTCCATGATCATCTTCTGCTGCTCATCCACCGGCCGGTTGCAGTGGTACCAACGGTCCAAGTAGTCAGACAGTCCAATTTTGGCATCCCTCACCCACACAAGCTGCTCTTCCGACGCCCAGTTCACCTCCAGATAGTTCATGCCGAGTGATGGGTGGAGGATGATGGATGCAGCGAACAACGGTGAGTCTCCAAGCTTGGTGTAGTACTCGTTTAGTTTCTGCCAGGCAGTCATGATGGACAGTCTTAAATAGTGTCGGTGATCCTTTCCCATGTCATCGATTCCTAATGATCCTGATGGCTTGCCTGATCCATCATCGCATTGTCTCGAGCCACGATCTGACAAGGGGCCTTGCCTGGACTTTCGCGGATGGATATCCGTCTCGCAATCCCTAAATCGAGCAGGAAGCTGCCGGTTACGGTCTGGTCGCCCTCGAGCCAGCTCGGCCTGCGAGTTGGTGTCCTGTCCCCCTGCCTCGTCGGGAACGGCATGATGGAACAGCTTCCGATCCTCTAGGTGTTCCAGCAAGTACTCCATACCCGTCATCACTTCCCAGAGCCGTCCGTTACCTCCTTCGCTGCCCCAGCCCTGCGTTCTCATAGTCTGTAGATAGAATGGCTCAAGAATAAGTTTGATTTCTGCCAACAGTCTCCAGTCATCTCCCTTCAGCATGTCGGCCTCCGGTAGCCATTTCTCCACTTCTGGGTGGACCAAGAACGCCCTGATGTCTCCCTGCTTGACGAGCGCTCGAGAGATCATGAGATAAGTGGAGTTCCATCTCGTATCGTTATTCATTACGACCTCTAGCTCTGCCGTCGACTCACTCGCCAAGAGGTATTCTTGTGCTTCGTCGTTCTCGCATGAGATCCTTTTGAAGAGCTCACACCTCTGAGGGGAAGATCTGATGAATTTGACAACATTGTGGAGCTTTCCCACCGGCCCTTTCTTTCTCCAGTGTCGTAGGTCATCCTCGCGCCGGCCGAGAAGATCAAATACCTGCGATTCGGCCTCGAAAGACTCGAAATCTTCGCCGTAGAGAAAGGCGCGAGCAACCAGGTTCAGGATATGCCCATAGCAGCGCATACGTCTGGCCCGAACGTCCGCCAGACTCATCTCTGCGTCGAGATCTCCGTAAAAGTTCACGAGACAGCTGTCGTTTGAAGATGCGTTGTCCGAGATCACGGTTCCGACTCGGTCCTCTATCTTCCATTCTCGCACAACTTGCCCGAGCGTCACCGCAAGACTTTCTCCGCTATGACACCCTAGCTGGCGACGGAGTGCCAATAGGCGCGACTGGTGCTTGCCCTGGCGGTCAAGAAAATGAGCTGTGACTGCCATAACAGCATGCCGATTAGGCGATGTCCACAGGTCGAACCCCAGATGGATTTTAGTAAGGGCATCTGAGAGCTCCTGCTTGATCTCATCTTTCTTAGACTTGTACGTGTCATCCAGCAAACGGCCCATCGATTGCCGGCTCCATGGTATCTGGTCAGCTAGGTGAGGGTCAAGCTGCTAAGCGAGCTGCTGAAAGAATGTATCGCTGAAGAAGGAAAAAGGAACATTGGTGTTAATTAGAAGTCCCAGGCTCAGTTCTCGGATCATCTTGACTCTAGCACGCGGCACGGCGCTGTACTGCAAGCGTCGTCGCTTAGGCCGTTCAGATTCATCGGTTGACAGATGTGGATCAGCTGCTTGACTGCTCTCGAAAATCCTGTGAGACCTGGCGTTGGTCAATAGTGCTCAAGCTCGCGACGTCACATTCACATTCACATACTTGCGGAGATGGTCCGCTGCCGAACTCGTAGCAGCAGCGGCGAAGAACTCAGGCTGACCCTTCGCGTCACACAAACGACAGGCCCAGTAAGGACTCAAAGGACTATCGTTAGTGTCGATCTCAACAAGAAAAAATCCATGGCGCTTGATCCAGCTCTTCCGGCCCTTCGAGCCCTTCCGGGACAAGGACTCTTCCAAAACATATCGTTTGTTCCTCCACACTGCTCGCGGAAGATCTGCAACAGTAGGGTGGTCTGGCAATGCCGACTGCGTCGTCAGCTCGAATTGACTCGCCAAATTCCTCGGTGGTCGAAGAAAAGAAAAGGCAGAGGGTGGAGGCGAAGGAAGCATGATGTCGTCGGATTCCATCGGGTTAGGCGTCGACTCGTGGGAGGAATGGTACGCGTTGAAAGGTAAACAAACTAGCACCGACGCGACTTGATGTCGCGAGGACGGGACGTAAAAGTTAAGGAGCTACTTTCTCCCCCACCAGCCTGACCGTGGTACTGGGGTAGCTCACTAATGGAAGGCTTGATGGATGACTTTGATTGGCTGGGGTCGCTCACCAGCCAGGTTCCGGGTAAGCTGTGAAAGCGCGGTCAACGGTCTGGCAGCATGGACGCTGGATGGCATATTGTGTATCAAATATATCAAATGTTATTTCAAATCGAGGATTTTGTATTTGTTTGATTGAAATAAAATTTTGGCATATTTGATTGATTTGTTTGGCAATTTGTTTGATTGGATTTGATCTGGGGGCTGCGCTGGATCAAGTCGGCATATCCGACACCGACATACTGCCCAGATACCAGATGCTGGCGAAATCCCAAGGCTTTTTGTGAAGTCTCACGGAAGTATCTATTATATGAGGCTGAGAAGTCTACTTGCATTTATGATTGTCATCAATTTTCCTAATGACATCAACCACGCTTGGATGAAGAAGCTGAAGACGCTAGATAGATTTGTGAATGCGAAAGCGCTATACTTGGTATTCATACACTCCATGAGGGAATAGGCTCCACGTCCACATGCATTGTCGAATGCAAGTATTAAATTTATTTAGAATGAAGTCGCTATCTCATGTATACATCTTTCTCGAGTTGGTCGACCTTATGTCATTCCACGCGCTTACGCGTACCTTGGAAACACAGCTTCTCTTTATCAAGTCCAGTAGGTAGACGCTTAGAACTGGTGATATATTTCTCTGACTGGACGAAGTGTATGTGTCAGGCTCTAGGATTCGTTGGCAACCGGCGCAAGAATAGATACCGTTCTAATTGCAGATTTCCTGTGTCCTACAACAAGTATTCTCTCACACCCAGTGGCTTTCGCTTCTATTTTTGTACCCATAGAATAAAGGCTGTCGTAAGTATGCTGCAACATAAGGGCTGCACAGTCGTGCAGCCCTATCTCAGCCTCGTTGATCGTGTAGCTATTGGGTCATTATTGTCACCGAGGCGGTTCCTCAAATCTTATTTTAGGATATCGTGTCCCGAAATACCTTAAGATACTAGACTCGGCGAGATGATGTTAGTCACATACGCCGAATACTCAGTATTGTTTGTCATACATCTTCACCCTTAATTACAACACATCTGGCGACAGAAATTTCTCGTCTCCACTAGACAAGAGCTAATATATATCTCAACTTCCGCTCTTGCCATCATGCCATTGAACTTTCTTTAAAACATGATTGGCAAAAATAACCCGGCTATACAGACTCTCACTATGGTTGAAGCTGAAAGGCTAGACGTACCTCAAAAGCTTCCAACGATACCAGCTAACAGTTCCGACAACATCTGGCGAATCACGAAGGAAACGCTTGTTGATTGTATGGATGGTCGGTTCGGTCAATACTTTGATGAAATGATCATTATTGATTGTCGCTTCAGGTACGAATATAATGGAGGCCACATCGACGGCGCTATCAGTCTGGCACCAAGGTCCGGGAGCCTCGTAGATACAAATCTGC
>NC_030991.1:4268740-4271385 GCF_000149955.1 Fusarium oxysporum f. sp. lycopersici 4287
ACTAATTGTACAACTAAACGTATAATGAAAGTTTACCACATCAAATATCCTAAATAAAGCCTCGAAGAAGGAGAATAAACATACTATTTTGACAAGGCATGTCTTGGGGTACAATGTGGCACACGACTACCTCGCGAACGATGGGACCGCCAAAGAACTGTAGTGAGTCAAGGTAAGACTGGCAAAGGACGCAGGTTACGTGGTATGTCTGGTATTTGGACCCAGGCCACAACCAGGAAACAGTTGTGCATATTCCTTGTTGTAGGGACAGTTGCTTACATATGCTACAGTATTGAGCACTTGCACCTTCCGGTCCAAAAAAAAACATGCTCTTTGTAAGTCTAGGGTAGGGCCACTTGGGTACGTCGCTCTACCTCATAAGCAGATGTTCTGTCAGAATTTGGCCGCCTTATGGGTGCGTAAGCAATTTCTGGCTTAGTGAATGAAGTACTTAGAAGTACCGCTGCTGCCTGGAGTTCCGGGGCGCGGATGTGGGGAAGTGGAGACAGATCGACAGTGCGAGCTAAAGTACTGTCGCTTAAATCAATCAGGTAGATACATCAAGATACGCGCTTTTTGTATCAGACAAGTGTGTACACAGTGTAGAGATCTACTCAGGAACGATATATGGGGCTTCGTTTATAAACGAGAGTTATTGTTGGAGAGGAAGGTGCAAGTGCTCAATACTGTAGACTATTCGTTAATATGCCGGTCAGAGGATATCATGGTTATGCCACTAAGCCTTTCTCGTGCCCACCAGCTTGCAGATTAATCACTAATTTGTTTGAATATGTGTCCATATGGAGCTGAGCGACGATAGCAATGTCCATATGGAGTGATAATTTTGATCCCTGTAGGCCATTTCCTAAAATAGAGACGTTTAGTCTACATTTCGTTCCAGGCGTTAAAGCCCTCAGATGACTCAATCAGCGTTTTATATATCAAACTTCTAAGGGCATGACTTTCGAACCGTGTCTCAGGAATGGCTGACAGGCCCACCTGAAGGCTGAAATCATACCATAATATCTGTATTCTTCCAGCGGTGCTAAAAATAGTTCTGTTCATGATTTACGTGCTTTGGTAGTCTTCTACTTACACAGGTTGAAACGTGGAGTAGGCAGACTTTAGACTGTTTCATCTCCTGAAACAAAGAATAGTGCCCTTCCGAACCCCAAGTTCGGACGAACCGTGATATTTCTCAAGCCATATAAGGACTGGAAAGAACTTGACATCGTATCCTTGTTTCATCACATATAGAACCAGCCAGCTAAATCCAATCGATAACCTGCCATGACTGAAGCAGTAGCCCTCAAGCACAACGACACACAGAAAAAGCTTACCCAGCGGGCCAGGAATAGAGAAGCGCAAGCCCGCCGCCGGACCACGTTAAAGGCCAACGAGGATACCATCACTGTCTTGAGATGGGGTTTGCGGGAAATCGCTCGTGCCACCTGGCAAGGGGATTTCCTCCATGTCCAGACTATCTTGAAGAGCTTGGACCCATCCCTCATGAGTCCTGATCCCGGATCGGTGGCTCCAACTCTGCAATTGTGCGACAGCTTCCCTGATACCGCAAGTGGCTGGGGGGCTTCTTCTTCACTACTTGGCACAACCGATTTTAATCTTCCTTTATCGCCCTTCACAAATTTTGGGACAATCGGCCAAGAACGGCCCTTGCCCTATCAAATGGTCTCAGAAGTTGATAGTTGGAGCCCTTCAACAAATATCAACCAGGTTCCTGGCACCATAACTACGATCAACTGATCTCCGATGCCCAACAAGCATTCAGAGAAACGGAGTGAAAAGCTCAAGACCCTGAAAGACTTTTCGAGGGCGAGGCATTGAGTGCGTGTACTTTCCATGGATGGGAGCAGGCTGAATGATAGTTTACTGGGAAGGCAGGCGTTCATTGGTTCGGGGAGTTGAGGGAGTAACTGTATCATTTATTGATGTTCCTTATTTGCTCTTATAGCGAAACATTATAACCACCAATCCTTTCTCATTTTCTCTAACCATCATTTTCCCTGGGGTTCGTAAACATCGAAATCCGTTGCCGACCAGTGATGAACGATAGATTGCAATGGACATATGATACGATGGTTCTATTCGTGTTTCTTATAGACATGATCTTGAAGGTTCTGACATCGTCACCATCATGAGCCCTTATCAGCTCTGCGCGGCTTCCACAATATTTGTATGTCGTATTGGGTCACTTATAGTTATGGGCCATGGCGTGGTGTGGCGGCGCTCAAATTGACTTGCTATTACTAACATCTTCGAGAGCAAAGCGGAATGAAGATGGCTAAACTGGAAAGAATAATGCGACAATGGAAAGTCCTCAGCGAGAGAAGGGCAATAAGTAGAGATGTGTGTAATCTTACCTTCAGAAATCTTCAGCCGTTGGCCTACCGGGCGTAATAGACTTGTGTAGATGTGTAACTTTGCGTTTAACCACTGCGCCAGGGGGCAGGCCACTAGAATAACTATCCAATATCGGTACGTGGAAGTATGGCTATTAGACTCTTTTGACCTTGTCGTAAGAGAAAGTATTAGTACAAAAGCTCTGCAAAGCTTCGCGGGCCGTTACTGCTAAAGGCTAGTCCAGATGTGTGATTGAAAAGCCCCGCAAAGCAGCTTGCTGTAAG
>NC_030991.1:4272321-4283928 GCF_000149955.1 Fusarium oxysporum f. sp. lycopersici 4287
ATCAACCGTTGGTTCATAAAGCAGATGAGCTAAGGTACTATTATAGGATGTTTACGGTAAGCCTCTACGATATCAACTACTGTGTATTTGCGACGGACCGTGGCTTGAAGCAGATGGACGGAATCATTGGTTCTCTATAATAATCAATCCTTTCGCAGGGTTTGAAGAAGTTCCTACGGAGTGAAAGAAAAGTAGCACGTACGAGAAGCAGTCGTGAGAAAGGAAATCTCTCCCTCTTTTATCAAAGATGGATATAAAAGCTCACTACGTATCTTCATACTCGGTACCCGACCCATAGTATCTCAGGTTCATCCTATGAAATCGTGATCATTACCGACAGACAGGACCGGAGGTTGCTACCTTACCAATATTAGTTATATAAAGCAGTTTGGGTCTTTATATAAGCTCTCTCTACCTCAGACTTCACTTTGTAAACAGGCAGAAGGGCGATCCACAAAGCCTTGTATAGGACAAACATATCAAAGATAATATTGATATTAGGAGATATTGACTCTTCCTGTTCGATGAACTTTCTATCAACACTCGCCGCCCTTTGGGTCGCTCTTTCTCTTACGATGGTATTCTAAGCCTATTATATTTCCGTTTGCACTTGGCTGACTCTGGCTTTTCTTTTACTTTGCCCAACGAAAAGATACTAGTCGGGCTCTCTGGTTTATGCCTTTATCGTCTTTTCTATCATCCACTCGCCAAATTTCCAGGTCCTAAACTTGCCGCATGCAGCCAAGTTAGCAAGGCCCCTTTCTCTTCGTTGGAGTTCGATCGCTGATGCAGATCCAAACTAGTTCTGGTTCCTTCGTGCATGGACTGGAGGCAAGTATCCATTTGTAATGAGGGAATTGCACGACAGATACGGCGATGTAGTGAGGATTGCGCCTAATGAGCTTAGTTTCAAGACTCCACAAGCATACAAAGACATCTATAACCATGCCGTCGGCCACAAAACGCCTTTCCCAAAGAGTAAATACTTTTACAACCGAGGCGCGTCCATCAAGCATCCTGATATCGTATTCACAATTGACAGAGAATCGCATCGGTCCCAACGACGATCCCTTTCTCACGCCTTCAGTGCTCGTGCCCTTCGGGAGGCCGAGAGCACGATTCAGAGGCACGCCAGGCTATTTGTCCACCAGATTAGCCAACGCGGCAACCCAGGAACTGGCGGCGTAGATATGTCGGCTGCATTCACCTGGCTTACCTTCGACATCATCGGTGTGTTACACCAGCTGGCACGAAACCAGTGACAGATCTGGGAAGGCTATAACAGTGCTGACTGGCAATAGGTGACTTGACATTTGGGGAGTCGTTTGAATCGGTTGCGAATTGGGAGCCAGATACATATGTTGCACTCATCTTGGAATTTATAAAACACTTCACCATAATTCAGGCAGCTAAGCGACTGGGTATTTCGGAAGGCCTTCTATCTTTGTTTATACCAGGAGATCTTAAAGACAGCATGGCGTTCCATGAAAGTCTGACAAAGGAGAAGGTCGCTCGTCGTATAAAGCTGGGCGACTTCAACCAGCGCAGGGACTTCTTCGCGCACATTCTTAGAGACGGCGGCTTCAACCGTGATCATCTCGCAGAGCAAGCTAAGATATTGCTATTGGATGGGTCTGAAACCACGGCCACCTTCTTAGCGGGTGTCACATATCTGCTTTTGAAATCTCCAACTGCACTGTCGAAACTGCAGTGTGAAGTACGATCTTCTTTTGCTTCGCTTGATGAAATCAGAGGAGATTCATTAAACCAGCTGCCTTACCTCCGCGCTGCCATCGAAGAAGGTCTTCGTCTGTTTCCTCCTGTACCGCTTGGTCTTCCGCGGACGTGTCCTGGGGCAATGATCGACGGATGGTACGTTCCTTCTGGCACTGAAGTGTCAGTGGATAACTTTGTTATGTCTCACGATGCGAAGTCTTTCCCAGAGCCTGATGAGTTCCGTCCTGAACGCTGGCTTGAAGGTCAGACAGGAAATAACAAGGAGGCCAGCCGTCCATTTTCTATTGGCCCTCGTGCCTGTTTAGGTGTCAATCTCGCCTATCTTGAAGCGAGTCTGATTCTCGCCACTATGGCCTACTCCTTTGACTGGGAACTTGTCGATAAGAGCCTACACTGGTTTGAAGAGGTCGAATTGATGTCGTTCTGGAATAAGCCACAATTATTCATCCGCTACCACCCTCGTGGTTCTTTCCACGGAGCTTAGTTATGGAAGGGATAGACTACAGCTGTGTTATCGACCATGTGTATCAACGGCTCCAGTGGCGCCAATGATTCCAAGTGATCTTGCGTCCCAACCTCATTTCAGTCAAAATCCCCATTTTACGGTTTCACCGTTGCCTTGGGGTCAGATTTTTACGCTAGAGAAATGATTAGGGACCATTTGTCTTAATGCAAATCTTGGAGAGGAGAGTTTTCGGTGTCTCTTCTAGCTCGTTTACGTGTTTTTTAATTTTAGAGGCGATATAGCAACAAGCAAACTCTCAACCAAACAACGAAGTAATGAAGCAATAGTAAGCGTAATTAATAAAGAATCGTTACGTTCTTTACTAACCGTATTATATATACTGCTAAGACACCTAGCTGGTGAACTAACTAGAGGCAGCGAGGATAAGGTTGATAATCTCCTTGTGGCGATGCAATACTGCTAGTTGTAGAGCTGTTGCGCGCCCTCCTCTTTGTGCACTAGCATCAGCGCCCTCGCCGAGAATAAGTTGAACGATATGTGTGTGTCCCCCCGATGCCGCGAGGCACAGAGCTTCGTTTAATATCAATTGGATTGTGTATTTAGACTGCAGGTCGTGGGAAATACGCTCACACTCCAGAGCACGAAGGGCTTTCCTGGCTGTGTTTATCATTCCCTTTCTTACCGCCCAGAGGAGGCTAACTGGGCTGTTGCTTTTTGTATCCCGATAGTATAAAATGTATTCGATGATAGGATAGACTTGTTTGCTAGTTTGAAGCAATGTGACAAGGTCTTTCGCCTCGAGGAAAGCAGCAAGTTCGAAGTAAAGTTCTGGCGGTAGAGTAAGGAGTGCCATTAGGTCCTCTGGCAGCTGCTTCGAAATCTGGTTAGGATAAGATAATAGGAGAAGAATTTGATCTCGAATACAGTGTGAGCTCTTAGAACATCGGTTCTTCTGAGTGTCATAATTATCTGTGTATGATAAAGTAACATGAAGGAGACATAAGTAATAAAGATAGAACTCCACTGTCGATTAACAACGACCACCCTGAAGGGCTAGAAGCCTGCATCCGCTAGGTTTTACCACATAAACTCGTATGGTGTGAAGTAATTCACCAATTAGCGTCCAGAAAAGGAGCCTGGAAGCCACATAGCTCGTTGGCGTGAAAGTTGTATTATATTCGTTAGGACTCCGTGAGAACAGGATTCTGTGGAATTGCTTACACCTTAGGTAAGATGCCGAAGCATGTTGACCGACTTAAGAGGGTGGCGCAGAACATCGAGAGGGAGCAAAACCAAGATTTACCAAGTGATTAAATAAAAGTTAAGTCTCATTGTTAACCTTGAAAAAGAATATCCATCTATGCAAACGTCAAAGATCACAGTCTGTCGAGATTGAGACGCATTTACACTCCCAGCAGAGAAACCCTGCGCCAGTTCACACGATTACATTGCAGTACGGGACTGAAAATGCCGTCATCCTACACCTGGGATGGAGTCAGATGATTTCCGTGGTACCTTACAAGGCTGCTTCCCTTCTTCAGTACACTGACAGAGACCAGGCCTGTCGCATCTTTGTATAACATCTCCTTTCCTTTAATAAACATGAACCTGATAGAGACGCTTACCGAGGACAGTCGCCATAGAAGAATAATAAGCAACATGTTCACCGAAGCTCAATCCTATGAAATATTTATTTACCTACGGTAAGGACTACATCGGGAAGATATGTCCTAGCTAGTGCTAATAAAGTATTGACGAAAAGCCGCTGGGTAGCGATTCACTTCCAGCGTGGCAGAAGCCATGGAATTAAGCGATATTGACAATAGTCGTAGTTGGTCAAGCGATAATGCTGGTGAAATACAGACCGCTTCCCTCTTGACGACTGATAGCGAAGTCACCTAACTTGTAGCTTTGCTTTAATTGGAAATTCCCCCTGCCTTCTACGCAACATAGATCTACGTATGCCAAAATAGACACAAATAGGAACTTTCGTCATTCGACGGTGCCTTGTCTATTCCTGTCCCATCATCTTATACATTTAGACTAATACGACAGCCTAAGATAAAACGAATAGCAGTTACAAATGCCTCTAATGATTGGGTGCATTCATTTACAAATAGGCTAAGGCAATAAAGGAAAAAAGCTACTTATTGGTATGAACTGCGGGACAAGCTCTACAATCTTTTCTTTCAAGCAAGGCTATTATCAGATTGGTTTGTGACGCCTCAACTTGCATGTTTCACGGACAAAGCTACTTCCTCTCATGGCTCTTCTTAATTGTGCCGTTGATTTTCCTAGTTCCACCAAATCCTTTAGACACAACTCACTGCTCATTTTTGAATGTAGTTTACCCGGTTTCCTTGTTCCTAATTCCACACTGACTGATAATGTAGGTTACGAATACTGCGGCGTTTTCAGTCGTGAACGTAACCGCTGAAAGGTTGACAATGAGCCCTGACTTTGTACTTCACCAGTTTCTCTGTATACATGTTGACGGGACTGGCATTTACTCGATCAATGGCAAAGTTACCCGCAAACCACTGGCTGCTATCCTGTTGTCGCCATCGGACCGCGAAGACTCTTATAAACGCACAGAAGGCATAGCTATAGCTACTAAATGGTTATTCATTCTCCTCATGGCTAGTTCTAGCGCCTGGTGGGTTCTATCCCAGATATCCTCCGGTATCTCAGTTGTCAGATGGGGCTTATGGGCTTTGTCAATGATAGAAGCAATTACCATCGTCATCTGTGTGGTCATAGCACGAAATGAAGCACAAAGCTTCTCATTCGTGGTGGGAACAAGTGCTGTATTATATGGATCACTGTTCTATGCCTCTATACTGATTTTATCCATACTTCTTGGCTTTTTAATCTGGGATATCACCCGAAGCGAGCCACCAACGTTTCTTGCAATCCCGTACAAAAGATACGAACAAAGAGGAAGCAGTAAACGTTCAGTCCTATCCACAGCAAAAGAACATGTTGTCATACTATGGCTTGTTCTGGGTTCCTTGCTACGAACTGTAAGATCAAGCGGAAGCCGGTAGTTCCCAAAGTTGTGCCTTAGCCGTGGAAACAGTTTAAAGCTCAAGGTTGTACATTATATAGTATTGCTACGCTTTGCATTCAACGGCAATACCCGAAGGCCATTAGCTATAGAGCAGGTGTAAAATCAACGAATTCATCGCAGTCTATGTTTAATCTTCTTATGCCAGCAACTTGGAAGTATAGCATGCTGTTAAGACTGCCTGAAATTTCTGATGGTCTTAAAGAATGCTTCTACCTAGAGTCTATAGTAGGACGAAGAGTGCAGGAAACCTCGCTCCCCTTTGGGCTTCACATAACGCGCTTGAATGCCAAACAGCAAGAGTACGGAGCGCTATAACAAATTGTCGACAGATATCTTGGCAAAAATATCCTTGAATAATCAAGTATCATCGATATCTTGGCTTAAGACTGTTGAATAATACAGACAAGAAAATAGACACATGCGAGTGAAGCCGTAACGGATTAATTTAAGGTTGTTTCGTGGGGAAGTGAAGAGGTGTATCTATCCTTCAGTTTGTCAATAATATCTGTTAGTATGGGAGTATTCTTACACAGGGGCTAATCCCTTTGTGTGGCAAGGATGTTAGCGCTAGCGCTTGTTACTCCATTAGACGATATGTGGTTGGTCACCTGATTTAGTGCTATCAACTTCCTCACAGAAGACGTCCCCGATATCTACTCCGAGCCGCACGCGGAGCGTCGGCGATACCGCGGTAGGTTATTGCCTCATATTTTATTCATCATAATCACGTCTTCATATTGAGGGTTAGATATGACAACATATATCCTTAGTGGTAGTTCTGTTACACAGAGTATTTTACAATAACACAGAGATGCAGTCAAGGTTTGGCTTTCAAGACTGGAACTTACCCTAAACAAGCGTACGTGTTAGCAGAGAAGAATGAACGGAATGCTATTATACAAATATATATAACACCAGTAGTTGTATTCAATAATCAAGCTTTGACTGAAATCCTCCCCTGTTCTATATTGGTTTCATCTTACTCTCTTAGCGATGTCCATCTTTTTCGAACTCTGGGCACTCGACAATGCTTCACTTCAGTCCTAGGATCTCTCCGCCACCCAAAGGTATCACTGGGCTTCCACTCTCGTGTAACACGTGGATCTGATTCTTGAATGATAACCTCGATATATTCAAGGAACAACCTACTCGTCTCAGGGACAAAACAGTAAGCAAATAAACAACTGCCCAGAGATAGAAAGGCGAAGAGCAGAAAGATCGCAGACCGTCTGGCCCATTCAATCTCGATGAGATATGGTGTATAGACAGACGCGAAGACTGCCCATAGCCAGTGAACTCCGGCGGAAATCCCAATGTCCCTGGATCTTGTAGCAGTGCAAGGGATTTCTCCAGTAATGATCCACACTGCAGGTGCCCAGCTTGACGCAACGAGAAAAAGGAATAGAGCCATGAAGACAAGCTGGACACGGTTGACCACAAACTCTTCATGAGTCAAACCAACTGCCATACCAACAATGGCTGTGAGAAAGTGGCATGACGACACGGCCAGTCCGCCGAAGAAAAGCGTCCGGCGCTGACCGAGCTTCCGGAATATCAACATATACATGGGCGTGGCACAAAGGCGGACAAAGGAAAAGACTAGGGCGATCACAAGGGGGTCGCTGAGAGCCTCATGAGACTCAGCGAGCGAGGGCAAGGAGAGCATGATAAAGTTTATACCTGTGCTGTTACATTAGGAGATGAATGGTCAGTTCGTGTCCGGGTTGTAGGTTCATTCCGTGTGGCAACGTACCATTGATACATAGTATGTAGAAAGACACTGAAGCTCAGAGGATGGATTCTTCTGTGAGGTGTTCTAGCGATGCCTTTTACGCGAGCGCAAAACCATTCCTTGACAAGTTCTCGAAATGAGACTCTTTCTGGACCTAGGCCAGTCTCGTGGCTGAAGTAAATTTCGCTCAACTCCATCCCTACACGCTGCTTATTTAACTCGCTCTGCGGCTTTGGATTTCGCAAGCGACATAGGGCAGTGTAGGCTTCTTCATTGCGACCCATGTTGACTAAATGACGTGGTGATTCAGGTATAAACGTAACGCCTATGGCCAGGAGTATCGGCCAGATGAATTGACATGCAACAAGACATCTATAGGCAGATATATCGGTATCTCTGCCGACTAGATAGGCAATGGAGGTAGCTACTAGCAGGCCCAGAGCAACGCATCCTTGATATCCGGCAATCAAGTAGCCTCGGAGAGAAGAATGACACTGATAGAGGTCAGTAAGGAAAAGTCGACAGCAAACGGGTGGGATTCCTTCGGCAGAAAGCGGTAAAGTGAGGTGAAATCGAAGTTATGCTAGGAACATTGCGTTGAGGAAGTCTAGGAGGCTCACCGTTTCTGTCATGTATAATACAGTTCCGACTGAGTTGATCCCCACTCCAACCCCACCGATCAGGCGGCCGATGAGAACCAGTACCAAGGCAGAGTCGTAGAAACCAACTGCCATTTGCAAAGACACGCCAACCACGTAGACGGCAGAGCTGAGCTGGATGAGCCACTTACGACCCAGTCGGTCTCCAAGAGCACCACCGCTGATCGCCCCGAAAGAAGCACCGCAGAAAAGGATAGACATAACGAGGGCTACATTGTTTTGAGATATTTTGGTTTCTCCAGGACCTTCGACGACGGCAATAAAGGAATTAGATCGGATAAGTCCATTCACACAGCCGAAATCATAGCCAAGGACAAGGCCGCCGGTAGCAACGATTGCAGTTAATAGAATGGAGCCGAAGTTCGTGTCTACTTCTGCCTCGTAATGAAAATGGGCTCTATGCAAGATCATATTATCCCGATCACCCGGGGGATCCTTTTTCAGATTAATCGCCGCCATCACTTGAGGAGGATGCTGGAGAGTAAGCGATGAAACTGAGTGATCAGAATGGACACCACTGAGGTCTCGGGTAGCTGGTATAGTATCAGAGGTTGGCTGGCGGAAACAAGGGCAAATGGGGTCTTCCAGACAAAGAGAGGGATCCTAAATAATGGTCCCTGGGGTAAGCTCCGATGGCTTAGTGACTCGTTTTATGGATTAAATCTATGATCATACGAGCATTCACATAATAAGAAAGTTTATCTTGTGTTGTTTCCCAAAGGCAGGTTCATGATGCTTGGTATCTGCAAAGTAGAAATATCACATTATCGCGTTCTGGACATCATCGTATTCGTGGGCGCGCGTTAGTGATGCGTGGCTTTCACACCGGCTTTGGTCAGAATTGGACGGTATGCATATGCCTTGAGCTTCATAGGTAACGGATACCTTAAGTTAGGCGTGTATTTCTCGATTAATCACAATCGATCATGGATGATAACCCTGTGGGCCCATCTAAGGCTGAAGCTCGTTGCATCACTCTGACGGCTTCCAGTCAACGATGACTATGAATGGTTTCTTGTAGTGTGTCTAGCTCTGCCCTCTGCGCCTCCAATAACGTTACATACTAGTCATCATTGCGTAACAAGAGATATCATCCTTGTAGTATGGGGCGGTAGGCTTACGCCCTGAACAAAACTCAAGCTCGATGAAGGAATACAAAGCCCTGCATTGAAAGGCCGGGAAAACCTATGGTGATGGCCGAGCGTAGCGTATATCTCTCAAGGAATCATCTTTCCCTCTCACAGGGATCTTTATTGTGAGTCTAGACTGCTCTAGATGTGTGAAAGAATTACATGTGATGGCTGCAAAAGCTGACCATGTAGGAAGCACCGACAATCGACGCGTTTATTGTACGTTGACCAAAGGATTATTCGTTGGCTACTTGTTAATACACGCATCGCTTTTGTCTCCGGCTCTTGCCGTGCTTCACACGAAAGCATTGGTTCCTAGCTTGTCCGGACTTAAGGGCCCCGCCCTATTTTCGAGTGAAGTTTGCTTACGTGAAGCGGTCTGACATTTAGTTCTGGACCCGATCCACATTTATTATGCACTCTGTATGTCACCTGCGACGCTTTTAACAGCCGTAAGTGCATCACTGGGTTAGCTGATCTGGGCCTACTACGAAATTACACGAATGCTACCCCCCATCATGTTCGGGAAAGAATTAGACAAGCCCAGTGCAAAGACAATTCAAGAGCCCGGAAGCAAAGCACATATTCGGGATGCGCAAGGATGAGGTGGATCTAACTACTTGCATAATCATGAAAACCGCCCAGGTACGGTAGCAGAGCAACTTTTATCACCGGTGCACTATTCTGTGGATGATCTTTGTGTCCATTAATACGAATTTGAAATGCTGCCACATCTTATACAAACCAATAGCTGGTGTGTATGAAATAATGCTGAATAGATGAATAGCTACTCAACATGCTACGTAGTTCCATTCGAGCTTTTCTCATGCCCAAGAGGCGGAAGTGACAGCACATGGCATTAGGTAGAACAGCGTAGTTTTATCTTGGTTTCTTCATGATTTCATATCCAACAGGTTTCATCCGTTATGAATCGTCTCCCTCAAAAGGCATCCATATCGATATTTCGCCCGAGGGGCGAGCCCATTCGCACCCCGAGACAGCTTTAGAAACTCGTGCTTGCATGCAAGTTAGTCTACATTCGATATCTAGAGTTCGTCATGCTTTTTGCGGGTCTTACCCTATAGGGCGGCATACAAGTCCCAGACGCTCTAAGAAACTGCAATTTTGCAGCCACGCCTGGTCATCCCGCTGACGGGTAACAGGCTCGGTACGATGCGCCATTTGTGCCGATGATATGCTGGATAGTGTGTAATCTGTCGACGCGTTCGTAGAAATTGGATTTCAAGGGGGGTGTCTAATTTCGCGTCGCGAATGATAATCCCCCGTAACCAATGGCTTTCTGTACTTAGCGTTTAGATAGATCCGATTTTCCCTAGCCCAGCACGTCCTGTGCCCCATTAGGGGACTTTCGGGGCCTACGGCCCCCCGGACGAAAAATATACATAACATAACATAACATATGACGCTCTAAGAAAGTCGGCTGCCAAATCTGATACAAAGGGTCTTCCATTTCTTTTAGGCAACATTGAGTGAAAAAAGTTTATGAAAGTAGCATGCCAGTATTCGCTGATGTCTAGCCCAATTGGCTGTTCTCCTCGCCAAGCGGAGGAGGTCTGAACAACTAATGATTACCTAGGTCAGCTGGAGAAGAGGTAAAATGAAAAAGCCGAAAGAAAAAAAACAAAAAGTTTTGGCTAGACTGAGAGGGAAATTACCGATCTTCACTCGACCGACAAGAGAAACCCGGATTTCATCAAGCTCAGCTCCAACTAGTGACTCAGAAAGGTGACGAAATCCATTGATAATCTGAGAGGTCGGAGATAAGCGGATGGACTTCCAGTGGAGACGCCCTCAATCTGCGCCAAGGTTCAGTGGTATCTCACCTGAGAAGTTGCACTCGCTATTTCTACCTCTGTCAGCTGAAACAAGTCGACGAGATTCAACTCTAGATATTCTCCTGCAAGAACATATGTGGGCATTTCTTCATAGATTGAATATATCGTTGCTATATCGGGATGGGCAAGGTGTTTGATATCAGTAAAATCGTATAGTGAAACATAACGCTTCACTCGTATCGCTCCATTTACTCGGTTCCGTATCAGAGAGCTTGATTGATGAGGGTGAAAGGTTTTGTTTTCAATTGATTCATAATCCTCTTCCAGGGTCTTCTCCAACTTCGCAACTACCACGTGTTTCACCCCGGAAAGCTTCAGTACCTCGACGCCCCCCATCGACTTCTTATGTTCAAAAGCGTTCGAACAGTCCTCGATGTACAAGTTTGGAGTCTCAGTTATAGGTTGGCAGGACGACTGTTTGCCTACAGAAGTGTCTTTATGAAGATCGGTCGAACAGACGAGATGCAAATTGAGCATGCATTCGGACTACCCAGAGAATGGAGGATGTTGGGATACTATATCCCGAACCAACTACTGAACTACTGTAATTAAAGACTTCCATCCATTGTCAAAAGTGAAAAGTTTTAGTGATGGGTAGGAAAGGGAGTGCAATAATCTCGAAGCTAATAGATTTCTACTGTCATACAACACTCTTTGTCCATATAATAATGACAAACGGTTTTTCTTTTTCTAGACAAAATAAGCTATGACTTCAATTTTCGTTGCTTTTCTTCAGCATTAGCAATGGGATCATATGCCTCAGTTTCCTCTGCCCTAACATGAAGTTTACCGTGACAACGTTGGCTCGAAAATCCGGCAGTTGGCAGGTATCGATGCCAGGATGTCTCGTAAGAGCAGGTGACTCAGGCAAAATTGCTACAGTACCATACAAGCTGCGGATGACGAAACGTCTTACCTTTTACGCAGATGTACCCTAACCGGTTCTATTCTAAGAAA
>NC_030991.1:4284200-4294979 GCF_000149955.1 Fusarium oxysporum f. sp. lycopersici 4287
TCTGAGAACATGGGCCCTTGCTTTGGGGCCAGTGGTCTAGCGGCCTATTGCATGACAGACAAAATACTACCTTGGCATGCCAGATATGTAGTTGCGCCCTGAAATCGACCGTAGTTGTGAAATGTCGATATCAGAAATGAAAAGTCAGGCTCATCTGTGAAACTTTGAGCCCTCGGCTCGAGAAAGTGCGCGAATCAATCCCAAGGATAGCAAGGCTGTTTGCGCAACAGAATAGTGTTAGCTGTCAGGGTAATCTTATGCTCTGTAAGAATTTCAAGCCAGAATGTGTCAGACATTACGTGTATTCGGTTCATTGATGTGAATTGGTGTATTCATGTTGTGTTCTGTTGAAATCTGCCCCTTAGAGGTTTTACCATTTCGGCTGTAATCTTAAAGTATCCCTGCTTGCACGTGAGGCCCCAGCACCTGTTCAACAGAATGCCCCGTGCAATATACAGTCATCTGAGGTACAGTTTACAAACACTCGACCTTGGCCCGCCAGCTGATTCTGATGAACAATCCAAATGATGGAATCTCAGGTAATGAACAGATCACCTGATCACCATGGGCATCAGCTCGGTGACGGCCCTGGAAGGACTGCTGGGACTCACGACAAACATTCATGTAGGCGTACAGATCACGATATTTCAACCTCCCTCAGGGCCTCTGAAGAAGAAAGGAATACTGTTGTGGAATTTCAAGCAACAGTGATGAATTCTTTCATCGCTGACCCCGGAGAATGGCTTCGAAGGGAGCGCAGTTATCCCAAATCGATAATAATAAGAGACGCCTACATGGAGGACAAATCGCTTCAAATGCCAGCTTTGGGGCACTATCATCAGATCATTCTTTTGCATCTCGATTATCCAGCGAAGATCAGAGGACAGAGGATGCTGACGGAAACACTATATCACCCGCTTATACAAGTTCAGAACCCGAAACTTGCGCGCTGCTTGAGAGTAGGCTGACAGCGGAGCGAGGCAACCATGATCTTGCCTTGGACGACGCCGCCTCATGTTTGAAGATGCATTATCAACAAGGCGAGCTTTCAAATGATTTGACACGGAGGCAACAAGTCGTTCGGGATTGTCAAGAGCCGGCTTTTCGATACCATCCTTGTGAGGCACACATGGGCGGTTGTTTGGAAAGAGTCAACACAAAGTGGCTTCGCGTAGGGCATAGAGAGGGGAGTCACACGTCTGGTATTATTAAGGATTACCATTTCAGTAAAGGAAGTGGAATATATTGAACTTATAACTATCTCAAAGAGATATTAATTCGATATAGCGTTGGCTCCGCCATGTTCGAATTGAAAAGAGTGGAACACGAATAAAACTATGTGATATCTGATGCTACGCGTTGCGGAAACCTCTTCCCTACCACTAAACGCGCATCGGTCGCGCTGTACGTAGTGGGCGTAATGCCTTGCGACCCTGGCGCCTATATATATATATATATACATCCTGGAAGGGATCTAATGCCTTCCTCAATCGTGCTGGAAGAGACAAAGATAGATGCGTGGCGGACATTGAGCTTTTCGAGGAATAAAACCTCTAACTACGTTGAGCGCTGGTATCCTGCAAGCCGCCGCGATTGAGAAGCACAGCAAGAGCCTGCAGCCCCGCTGTTGCTGCTTTCGGTACGTCCTTCAACATTGCCAGCTGTTTCATGTCTTTAATGCCGGCGGTGTCCAGCCACCGCTTAATCTGTTGCGTTTCGGGCCCTTGATTAGTCATTATAGCGAAAGATGCAAGGAAGAGAACTAGGCGAAAAATGAAAAGAAACTTTCGGCAGGTGTATTCGATAGCATATGTGAGGAGTGCTACCACGAGTAGGCACCCAGTATATCTGAGATCACTAAGATGCATGGTATATGTGTGTGACTAGCTATGAAGTGAGATTTACTTGCCCGTGGATGTGCAGTAGATATAATGAAGCTCAATTGCAAGAGCACGATTCTCCCCTGAATAGAAACACGTATATGGAGAGAATATATCTTATCTTGGTTTGATGAAATCCTTTGAATAGAACGTTGTGACATAAAATACAAAGAAAAACATATTTTTATACTGCTATTCTTAGAAACTAACACAGGAGAAGGGGCTAAGGCGTATATGCGGCGGTATAGGGTTACAGTGGTGTTAATTATGTCTTTTTACCTTACTTACCAGCTAACAAAACAGACAAATCCCCAAAGGCTGATACCAGTAAGTCATTTAAATACTCTAGTATGAAGTCTTTAACAAATTGCAAAGAACCCAAAATATATATAATAAGTAGAAGAATCTCAAGGTACTACCCATTCGCTACATTATCTTCCATTGTTAGGAGTGAAATCGACTAAGAATAGTGTGTAGAGGGAATACCAGGATTCCAGGTGTCTACGTGTCCTAATTCTACCTCTCAGGCTGTCTTACTATAGGTGAGAGTGCACGCTTGGCTGTGACCTGCAGGACAATTCCTGCTGTTAGCCATCACCACTATGTGCATAGTTTCACGAGAAGGCTTACGTCCTAGAAGACAGCTCCCTCCTAAAACAGGGATTCTCAAAGGAGTCATTTTGTGTAATCCTAAACCTTTTTGTCCCTTTATCAAAACTCGCCCTAACTCATTAGGCGGGTATCAAAATTACAAATAAACGAGTGACTCACGCTCAGGTATCAGAGACGTCCTCATAATCAACTAGAAGGTAAAGACCACCCATAACTATATCACCTATGCCAGCTAGTTCAGCCTCGCACTGGATTCTGATCCGTTAGGAATTCGCAAAGGAGCTAGCTGCAATACGGAATTTTCCGAGGTATGGCCAGATACATAGTAGGCAGACGCGTCGATCACAGTGATTCTTCACACAGTCGGGCTGCACTTCTTATATGAGACCAGTGACATTCTTCTCTTCACTATTAGACAACCAGACGTTTCTTAAGTTGTTTTATTGGAACTTTTTCTTTCCCCGATGAGTTTTTTTCAGTTCCTTCTGTTTTCTTGCTTTTGCCCTTGTCATGGGACCGTGCGAACGTGTCCGCTTCGAATCTTGCTGAGGTAGTTTCGTTTCTTGAGCCCCATCCAGAAGACCCCGGATCTCTTGCAGACAACCCTTGATCTCTTGCGCTGTTGTTGACGGTTTATCCAAGGTATCAAGCACCGGTCCGCGCTGGAATGCTGACAACTGCTCTGCTCGTAAAGCTTCGATCTCAGACCAATATTTCGCTCGGTCTTGAGCGAGCATATTTTTTAAATCTTCCACAGTTCTCTCAAGTGACTGAACTGCACCTTTCAAATGTAAATCTGGTGGTTGGCCTTGCGCTAGGGCTTTAAACTCGCGCAAGCTCTGGATCTCCTGCCTTATAATAACTTTGATATCCTCTGCCGTAATGCTAGAACTTGTTGCTGTGGAATCCGAGGATGTATTGTTTTCGTTTAGTATCGTACGGATACATGACAACTCTTTCTGCATCGAGGCTTTAAGAGTCCTGTGAAACGTAGATAACAAGGTTTCGGCATCTTCGCTCGATAATCCAACAGGCTTACTTGACGCATGGGTGCAGCCGTGCTCTACCAGTACTCGTCGCATGCAGTCATAGATAACATTATGCCATAATTGCAGTGGTGGGATAGCGATTGGAGGGATAGCGGTCGGTGGCCTCCACCCAGGCGGGGGCGGCAAATGAATGTGAGAAGGGTTGGGCGGCATATAATAGTTCCCGGCGGGTGGCATTGTAAAAGGGTATATAGGACCTTGGTAAGTAAGGAATAGAAAAACAGGTAAAGATAAGAAGGGAGTTAATTTGACCACGACAATGAGAACTAACCCAAGTTATAAGAGGCGTTCACTACCCTCAGAGGCATCTTCATTCTGCATAAGCACCCCCAGCATCAATAGTGCTGACCTTTTCAGGGATACGTGTGCTTGGAGAAGACAGTCCTCTTTTGCCTTACCCAATGGTCCAAGCAAATACGGGCCCACATGTTCAAGGCGGGACTTTTCAATACCAAACGTCCATTCTCTTAGCGTCGTATGGATGCGTCGTATGGATACGCAAGGCCTAGATCAAGGACCAGTACTAGCCCATGAATTCTGTGATGGTTATGTTAACTCGGTGATGGTTATGTGAACTCGGTGATGAGTATGTGAACTCGGTGATGAGTATGTGAACTCAAGAGACCCACATTCTCCACCCTTCTGCGCTCTACCCTGTCCCAGTGTAAGTCTTTTTACCGAACAGGCTCTGCACGCATGGCCGAGAATCTCCACCACGTCATTGCAGAAAAGAGTTCTTTGAAATGTCATAGATTTGGGAACTTATTTGCAGCAGCAAATTTCAATATACAATAACATCAGAATCGGTGCAAAATAGCCTAGCCCCATGAATGAACCGTGAGCATATATGGGAGAGGCAAGAGCGCGCTGATACACGGTAGACCGAGAGCCTTTTCACATCGTATCTCGGCTTACCCACGTCTGATATCATGCTACCCGGACAGTCCGTAGATGGGCTCTCTCTTTGTCTGAAAGCAGCGCTGCCCACAAATCAAACAGATCAAATCCGTGGTCGAATTTGATTTATTTGATACTTTTGGACACTGGATTTGTTGTTTGAGATATTTATTCAAACATTTCAAATGTTCCAAGGGTGAGCAAAACCAGGGGATGGAGAGGGGATGAGTTTGCCGTCGAGCCCCACTAAACTAGTCATTATTAGGTAAGGACTGCCAGACGCCATGACAAGGAAGCATCAATGACGGCGCGTGTTCGATGTTGAGGGGCTTACATGAGGGCGGCTGACTAACGTAAGAGTTCGGATAATGGCTCTGATTGGCCTGATCTAAGTGCCAGATCTTTGGCACCTCTTGAGTACCGGGTAAGTTGTGAGGAAAGGCGGCCATGAGCCTAACCAGCTATCTTCCATGGCATCATATCCCATACCAAATATATCAAATGTTATCTCAAATTCAAGATTTTGGATTTGTTTGTTTGAAATAAGATTTTCGGGATATTTGATTGATTTGTTTGGTAATTTGATTGATTGAATTTGATTTGTGGGCAGCGCCGTCTGAAAGTGGTCGTTGAGGCCATCGTCGGCCATCACCCTCTTGTGCATACTGTTTTTGGTGGTCTCATCCATCAGAAAACCCCAATCGCTTCCTCTGCACTCCTTCTCTGATCTAGGACCACGAGAAAGGCAGAAGCGAAGTACTTATGGAGGCGGAAGTAAGTTAGAGAAGGGGGGAATAGACCCCCTTACTAGCGCCTTGCTGTGATTAGCCAGAAACTTTTGTATTTACCCTTTTTGTGTGGCTTTAGTAAGCGGAATAAAATAACGCCGGGAGTCTTGGCCCTGATTAGGCTTACTGGACCGGCAGCGCGTGAGCTTCACATCCACAGTTCCAAGATCAAGTCGGCGTATCCGACACCGACATACTGCCCAGATACCAGATGCTGGCGAAATCCCAAGGCTGTTTGTGAAGTCTCACGGAAGTATCTATTATATGAGGCTAAGAAGTCTACTTGCATTTATGATTGTCATCAATTTTCCTAATGACATCAACTACGCTTGGATGAAGAAGCTGAAGACGCTGGATAGATTTGTGATTGCGAAAGCGCTATACTTGGTATTCATACACTCGATGAGGGAATAGGCTCCACTTCCACATGCATTGTCGAATGCAAGTATCAAATTCATTTAGAATGAAGTCGCTATCTCATGTATACATCTTTCTCCAGTTGGTCGACCTTATGTCATTCTACGCGCTTACGCGTACCTTGGAAACACAGCTTCTCTTTATCAAGTCCAGTAGGTAGACGCTTAGAACTGGTGATACATTTCTCTGACTGGACGAAGTGTATGTGTCAGGCTCTAGGATTCGTTGGCAACCGGCGCAAGAATAGATACCGTTCTAATTGCAGATTTCGTGTGTCCTACAAAAAGTATTCTCTCACACCCAGTGGCTTTCGCTTCTATTTTTGTACCCATAGAATAAAGGCTGTCGTAAGTATGCTGCAACATAAAGGGCTGCACAGTCGTGCAGCCCTATCTCAGCCTCGTTGATCGTGTAGCTATTGGGTCATTATTGTCACCGAGGCGGTTCCTCAAAACTTATTTTAGGATATCGTGTCCCGAAATACCTTAAGATACTAGACTCGGCGAGTTGATGTTAGTCACATACGCCGAATACTCAGTATTGTTTGTCATACATCTTCACCCTTAATTACAACACATCTGGCGACAGAAATTTCTCGTCTCCACTAGACAAGAGCTAATATATATCTCAACTTCCGCTCTTGCCATCATGCCATTGAACTTTCTTTAAAACATGATTGGCAAAAATAACCCGGCTATACAGACTCTCACTATGGTTGAAGCTGAAAGGCTAGACGTACCTCAAAAGCTTCCAACGATACCAGCTAACAGTTCCGACAACATCTGGCGAATCACGAAGGAAACGCTTGTTGATTGTATGGATGGTCGGTTCGGTCAATACTTTGATGAAATGATCATTATTGATTGTCGCTTCAGGTACGAATATAATGGAGGCCACATCGACGGCGCTATCAGTCTGGCACCAAGGTCCGGGAGCCTCGTAGATACAAATCTGCTGGATGATTTAATTCCCGCCAAGTCGCATCAGATGCGCACAGTTATTTGTTTCTATTGTGAGCATTCGAAGTATCGTGCACCCATAGTAGCAGCGCGTGTACGGTCTAAGGATAGGCTATATAATATTGAGCGGTATCCAAGTCTTACATACCAACATATCTATATCCTAGATGGAGGCTATAGTAGCTTTTTCCAATCCCATCCAGATCGCTGCGTTCCGCAAGAATACGTTCGGATGACCGACAGTGCGCATCGGAAACTTGGTGGAGATGAAATAGACCTTCTAAGACAAGTCACAAAATCACCGAAGAGACGGCGTTCAGGCTTATATGCGACCTCAAACTCTCCTCAGAAGCTAGAGAGAGAAATAATCGAAGCTTCAGCCATTCCTTTCGAGGATGTTCGCCTTGAGAATCGTACGGGAGAAGCATGCGATGCGGAAAAGACTAAGGGCCAAATGATTGCTGAGTGAATATGCACTGTGGTCATCAAATAGCTTCGTTTGTACCTCAAATTCTATTGTTGCACCAGTGCTAGAGTGCATGCGGAGCTGTAAGCCGACGTGAAACATCAGGGTCCATAACAACCCCCCTCCAGAATTGTTCTAGTCTCTCGTTTTGCTACCTTCTACAATCTGGATCTTTTCTATTCATCTATGCACATGCCGCTTGGGCGTCCCGTGTTAGACAACTGAGCATTGCAAGCTATCAAAAGCCTAGACACCAGCTAGATGCGCCCCAGGATAACCAAGGAAGTTAGCCCCATATGCATATCTGAGATTTAGAATTTAAATTGCCCATCAAGACGAAGGTAAAGATTTCAAAGTTAAAAAAAATATATCTAAGTCTATTGCGATACGAGAAATAGCCAGTGGGATTTACTCTAGGCACATGCAGCTCCGACAGTTTAGCGAAAAGAAACAAAGAAATAAGAAAAAACTTTCAAATCCCAGCAAAGCAATTGTACGATAGCAACGACTATAGTCTACAACTGTAGTTATCTTGCGACCGTGTCAGGTGATATTCAGTTCGCCGACCGATACAGAACAACATGAGCTTCCCCATCATGGATGATTATATATTCCGGTCTTGTTAATCTATTTCTTGTACCTCATTTAAAAAAGGAAGGTAAAAGCGTTATCCGGAACGTCTTTATTGATCTACGTCATGTTTATTCGTGTATAAAATACTTTCTGTCCCATGACTTTGGTCCTTAGAGCAACCTTCAGGCCATGGTACTATGAAGCTGAACACAGGAGCCTGCCTTTTCATGATGAAGGTCTCTGGCATAATCATCTAACCACCAGTGCAGATCGCACAAGCTAACGAGAAGCCTTGCGAGCTAAGGAATCTCGTTCGGTATTCCCGAATCGATATCGGCGTGTCCTACACTTCACGGAATACGTTCCGCTTCTTGGGAACTCTCAGTTCTCTTCCAATTTCTTTTGACTCTGTAGCAGCGGACATTGTTGATCTCTAGAGGCTTCCAGTTTTTGAGATACGTCCGAGAACCTAGCAACAGTATACTTCTGAAATACGGCTTCATTTGCGGGTTTTGAAGCGTTACAAAATATGGAAAAGATCCAACAGTCCAAAGGGTCGCAAAGCACAAGGTGCTCACCGGCTCGGTTAAGCACAAAGCCAGCGACGGTAAGGCATGATCGCGCCATAACCGATGGCTTGGTTTCCACAAAAGTTCGATACGGCAGGGAGAGCACACCGAGGTACGTCGCCATGTGCTGGACTGCTTCGTCATGACCCTCCATCGCAGTCATAAGCTGCACGAAGTCGTAAACAGTAGCACGCCTCATGGACCACTCAAGAATTTTGAGGATGTGCCTCTCCATCCTGATGAGCATGGAACGTTCGTAGTCACTTTGGCAAAATTTAAGAAGGTCTTGCATGTGGGGCGTATGGTCCGGAGGATCGGCAAGCTTCGATGAAATAAGAAGCGACGAGAGGCCCGCTAGCTTGTAATATTGTTCGTAAACTGTCTGTTTTGAGCAGTATTGGTCAAGAATATTGACAGCGAGGAAAAGGGTTCGCGGTAAGAGGTTGAACGAGGCGTGTGCATCAATGAGGAGCTGGATCAATTCGGGCCGCATCGACCAAAGGTGCACTTGTGAATCGATAACGGAAATGTTAGGCTGTCCTTGCTCCTATTTCGAGTCAATACGGGACCAAGCGTGGATGCTCTGGGATTTGATATACCTCCAGATATTGAAGCCGAAAGCCAAGATTTTCCAGCGGCTCACATTCTACTTGCTGTGAGTTTTGGCTGTTCAAACCATCATGACCCAAGCCGGCAAATCGGAGGCTTGAGACGCGCTCTCCGCTACCTTTAGCAATATCCGAGAACGACTGCATGCCGTTGTTTTGAAACCGTATTTCAATCTGTTAGATGCTTGGTGTGGTCCGGTGGAGATACTCAAGGTGGTAAAGGCGTATTTATAACAAAACCCATCTTGCCATATTCTCACGATCAGCAGCGTAGTTCCTTCTCCCCCCATTTAGTAACCATGTTTATTTGCTGCGCAAAAGTGATTGTGACCAATTTGCTTAACTCAGATCTTATTCCCCACAAGTTCGTGTTGAAATTACAAATCATGGGGCAAGAGCGGGTCCAGCTACATGCAAGAGACAGAAAATGAATTTTCATAATCCTAATACTTCCGGCTGAGGGTCGCGTGCCACCTTTGGTGTGTTAGCATCACCCTGTTCACAACTCACTTGCCTTTATTCGATTCAACACTTACGGCCGGCAGCCCGATTATAGGAATCTTGTGCAACAACAGTAACCATCAAAGCCGTGTTTCACTTACTTGTAACGCCATATGTTATGTGCGTAAGCTTAGTATTTGTCGTTACAAGTAGTTCACACACCTGTGACAATAAGGAAAGGTGATGACCTGATTTGAGAAGCACTACTTTGCTGTAATAGCCACGTCAGGAAATATATTTTAACTACAAGCCGTCTCATAAGATGTACTCGTAAAACATGCTCAGACTGGCATTCAGCAATGAGGAGGTGGTTTCTGAAAAGCATTTTTAGATCGTTGAAGTGGGAGATTGCTCGTATCTTACAGAAAGGAAAAAAGAAAAAAAGACAAGCTTCTCCGACGCACGACCTTTGAAGAACCACCTCTGACTCAATGGGAACCATTGCTACTCAGCCGAGAACCGTGGCAAGCCAAGCCAGGTTCCGTGTTGGCACAGCATAATGCTGGAACGGCGTGGCCAGAGAGCTCCCAAACTGCTGCACGATCAGCTCCTCCAACCACTGGCTTTCATACTTCTTCCATCAAAAACTGTCGACCGCTACTACGAATGATCGGAGGGAATACAGAGGTACGGGGACGGATAAAGCTTGTGGGTTCTCGAGCGACGAGTTGCAAATTTTGCCATTGGTAAGCTTGGGGGTGGCTAGAATTAGCGCGAATTGCCTGCAGAATACTACACAAAGTGGCGGAACGTGAGGTATAAGGAAACCTGGTGTGGGATTTATGTTTACGTATTAGATGGAAAATGCTGAGGTGAATTAACTATGAGTTAGTAAAATCCTACAACGCGTTTGTACTGTACCCGACAACCAGTGAAGGTCTGATATATATCGGGTATGATTTGGAAAAAGATTCAATAGGCGAGATGTTAGCTACCGGAGCAACTACACTCGAATAATCTGCCTTGCACGTACGAGGACACATGGAATGAAGATATCCAAGGAAACTACGATACCCAAGCTTTTTCACGACCAGCACTGTGCCCTCCGTGCAACTGGCTAGGTCTCACGACGTATCTAGCCGTATTACTCAAAAAAGTCACATTACTAGGCTTCGACGCCGCCATACGTCACTGTCCCATATCAGGACTACGGCGATCATGGAGCTGCTGTTGTGAAGAAGATCTGTCAGTGACGGCTAGCCAAGAGTCTTTAGGTTAGAGTATCGTGCGACACAACACCGCTGCCACATGACTATAGCTTTCGCCCTTTCTAATAGGGACAAGACACTCAGCGGTACCTTGGTAGCTGGTAAGACGCCATACTCTAGATACGGAATATCGACTACTAATCGGAAGAGGTCCTCCATCTCCTCGTAGAGAACCGATTTCTTGTGCGTCCAGGTCAAAGAAAGAGGTAAGTACAATAATAAGTTTGCGCATCACGTTTGTTGTATACGCAT
>NC_030991.1:4301380-4331690 GCF_000149955.1 Fusarium oxysporum f. sp. lycopersici 4287
TCCTGGATCCTTTCCGTCTCTTGATGGTTGGTTGTTCCAGGGTAAGCAAGTTCAGAGCTCCCGTAAACCTTTGTTCATGGAGGTCTTCCGGTGCTTACGGCTTTCGAGAGTTTTTGTGGGGGCTCAAATGACGTAACTGCTGGGGTCGTAATAACAAGCCTGTAGGCTCCTATGTTCCATACGAAGCTATTATTTCATAACGCTTTGACGAAAACGGTCTTACAATTCATGTCGATGATATGAAAGTTTGCCCAAGGCTCTTATGCAACAAGCGTTAATTTCAGCCTATCTCATTTCCATAGGTGTAACATAGTCGAGCTTTGGTAGAACTAGTAGGGAGGACCTTCCCTTCGATCCTGCGGCTCAGCTAGCGTAGTCGACATCTAGGTGAATGAGCGATAGATCAAGGTTTACAAGCTGAATCTGATGGCGGTATAATCTTTTTTTGTTAATTGTGACACGCAGGCTTTGCGAGTATAGAAATTATTTTGGAAAGTAAATATTGTGAAGACAGACACCGGCACCAAACTCTAGACTACTTCTGAGCCGACAATTCTAACGGCCTTACGGTTCCATCAATCCACCCTTGATTTGATTAAGATATATGACTCAACAGCCTTTAGGGTCATATCCACTTTCATACTTCAACCTATTTCGTTTAGTATTTTTTTAACTGATGTTTACCCTACAGAAATCCGTGTTATGATCAAAACTCCTGACCAAGAGCCCTGGTATAGAGATCTAGTGCCTTTCTACTAAAGATAGCAATTTATTGGCCAAATCCAACAGGGCAACTGTGAGAACGTCTTATCACAGCGGATTCAACGAGATGTGGAGGCTGACGTGAAGCTTCTCCCTTTCATTGACTAAACTACGAACTGATTCGTCATTCCGATTGTCTTAGCATCAACCCCCTTGCACATGCATCACACAACATTTCTTCGTGGTTTCGAAGCACGTTGTGCAGACCCGCAGCCTGCACTCTTGTAGCAGATATCCACTTTTTGAATCGGTCTCTGGTGCGGGCCAAGAAGGGCCAACGTCCTATAGAGTTTGATAAAGAACGGGCTCTCCAGTGCAATACTATGAGGCACCCGAGGCTTGTATTTGACCTGTTCATTAGAGCGTAGGTCCACCATGAATATTAGCGATACATATACCGGCAACAAAGTCCCCCAAGCCACCAACAGAGCGATGAACGACCAGGCCGCACATGTGCTGCACGAGTGGATGGCCTTGGGCCGAGCTCTTACGGTTCAATAGACAATCTACTGCAAAGAAAGATCAATATCCACTAATATCTCACAGGAATCGCCCAAAATTATCCAGACACAGTTTTGCCTCTGCCTCCAAATTCTAGGCTTGACTTTGCTTGAGCGATATGACGGCACTATGGCGAACGCTCTTCTAGGTCTGGGAGAAACGGAGATTATATCTACTTTGTCCGAAGACAGCGAGGCTGAGTACGAGAATTTGGCGTCGTTGGACCAAGACGATATCAACCTAGCCTTCCATTACATTGCGCTAATGCGAATCTTACTTGAGGAAGCAGGAGGGGAAGAAGCTCATATGCAGCGTGAGTACTATGACTCCACATATTCAGCTACGCAAAACCAGGTTATATACGGTGCTGCCGTAGGTGTACATGGACCCTGTTCGATTCAAAAAACTGATGTGACGGCCCTTCATGATGCCCTTTCACAGTCTGAGGTATGCGCCGGGCGGCCATTGGCAATAAGTGCCATCAAAGAACTGCTGGAAATCTGTTCTGCAGCGCTGGAAACAGACTGGATCATAGTGGAAAGGGAGCCAAAAGAAGGAAAAATGTCTTAAATAATGCTTGATATACATCACGAGACAATTTATTGCCATGGGCGTTGCAAACTCTTCAATTAAACTCTTCTTGAAAGTCGAAACGAAACCAGAAATACAATATTGAAAACAAAAGACACAATAAGGAGATCGCGGAGATTACCAGGTTTCGTGGATACACTTTGAATGTTACCAGTAACGCGTGCTAGTACGCTATCTATGCCAATCACCACCGTGAGATTCAACAGGAGGAGAAGCATGATCAAACACGACATTAAGACCACCATGATCGTTACGTATCGAGATGTAACTTCTTTCACCTCTCTTGACATTTCCTTCTCCTCTCCCTCTCTTGGCAATTCCTTCTCCTCTCCCTCCCTTGATATCTCCTTCTCTTCTTCTGTAGTAGCACTGTGATACGTACTTT
Source organism: Fusarium oxysporum f. sp. lycopersici 4287 (assembly GCF_000149955.1). Taxonomy (NCBI): domain Eukaryota; kingdom Fungi; phylum Ascomycota; class Sordariomycetes; order Hypocreales; family Nectriaceae; genus Fusarium; species Fusarium oxysporum. The sequence goes on from NC_030991.1 coordinate 4,303,620, forward strand.
CCCACCATAGGGTTGAGACTAGCCACTCAAACAGGGCTAGAAAGAAGAGGGCTGTTGCTATTGTGGTGCCTTCCCTGAGTATATTGAGCTTTATGATGTCAAGAGCCCATGGATATTGCTTGATCTTGATAAACTGTTCCAATGGGCCCGGGAACCAGTTGTCCATACCCTTCCAGATTGGCGTGCATTGGTTTGGGGAGGCACCCCAGCATACCTCGTCCATGCCAAGAGACACTTCGGTTGGTATATTTTTCAAAGCGTTTGAGATGGCCGTAGCCTTGGAAGATACTTCTTCGACTATCCGACTTGCTCCTCCCTCGATCTTGGAGGCAACGTCAGGGACACGATTTCTAACATCATCCAGGTCAAAGCGAGAGACTAGTTTGGGGAATTCGAATTTAATTGTCTCGATACCGCGTGTCTTTATTTCCTCATTGGAAATTGCAACAATCATGCAGCTGATGCTAATGCATGACGCTATAACAGCTACAGCACTTGACATTCGAGAATGGCGCCACGGATTCTTCATTACTCCAACTTGGCAAATGATAGTAACCGAGGGCTTTGGAAGATAACTCTCGAGAGAGCGACGGACTTTATGTCAAAACCGCCGGGATATTACGGTACAATTGCTATTTTCGTGCTTGAACATTGTATACCGTCCAAATCTGGCAGATCCGGAGTTCGTCAAGCAACGACAACAATAGCCCGATGGGTACCTCAATTTTTATCGCCCTGTGAGCGTTGTCTGTGACAGTACTAGCAGCGCCAGCGCGGCATATTGTCGCGTCCGGCCAGATGTATACATGTGAAGATTTATTAGCAGGCCTCGTGGATCATTCGTTCAGGGTATGCAAGTGAATTATTGATGACTGGCAGACATTCTGACTGTACTTGAGTAGACAACGAAGGTTAGAGGCTGCCAAATGCCATTGATAGCCGTCAGACTCACGACACCGCCACAATAGTAGCAGCATATATGATTGACGTGTATGGCAGTTGTACAGTGCACTAAGTCATTGTGTGGAATGCCAGAGTCCTTTTACGATGTCAAATGATACAGGGTCATGCATGTTGTTGGTGGGACCGGTTGAGACTGACACGATTCTAACGTGAGTTTAGAGACGCTTATCCTTGGTTAGGATGTAAGTAGAAGGCAGAGAGTTAAATTTGGATGCCCCCCTCTTCTATAGTTGTCATCTTTGGATAGGTGTGACGAGGTACTGTGGGAGGGTGGAATATCTCAAGTTTGGTCTAATAGCGGATTCGCGGTCTTTGCATGCAGGCTGCATGCGTGGTTGGGAATAGTTATAAACAAGATAGTTTTTGAGATTATTCATAGAAGTCGTTTAGCTATGTATAATAAGACACTTTGAAGAAATGGGTAAAAGAACATTAAAATACAACAATCAAATAAATATCTCTCCAATACGTTAACCTAGAGTAAAGCATCGAGTATACGTAATATCGGTTGTTCTAGCCGATTAAACCACCAAGTATGAAGTAGATGAAATACCCAGGGTGGAAAGTACAGCTCCTGGATCGTTATACAAGACGATATCCGGCTGATATTTTGACAAAACATGAACGATATGTAAAGACCTCAGAATGTGGATAACCGTGCCATTGAGGGAGATGTCATGGAAAAAGGGAAGTGGAGAAATTTGGGAAATGGAACAAGCTTCGTGGAGTTTAAGCTCGGGGCTCCTGATATATTTCAATGCTTTTGATGAGCCAGTAGGCCTCCCGTAGGTGGGAAGGGTTAGAAGCAATGTACGTTTTGCAGTCACCTAGAGCCGCTGTCTCGGGATTTGAATCCCAAATACCAGGAGAGCCTGCCCAATCGCCGCAAAAGGTAGTGTCAAAGACTATACGGTGCTCTTTGAAATGATCATCAAGGTGGCAGCCGTCACCGCCATTGAACCTAGCCGCAGCTGGACCCCAAGATGTAGGATCCGGATGGCCTGTCCGAATGTCACTGGGGACAGAACCGCGCTGAAAAAACCAAACAGCGATATATTCTGATGTCCACTCTGTCGCATAGACACCGCCCTTTACGCTATTGAACCCATTGCCATAGTTCTGGCTTCTCGACGTGATCTGGCCACAGCCTCCCGGTGCATTACAGTCGTCACCGATCTGCAAAGTACTCTGATCGCTACCTTCGTTATTGACAATGCAGCCGGGCCCAGTATGTAGATACATGCCATTGTGTGTCTGGGTATTTACACCCTCTATGATATCGATCTCACCTGAGAAAGGCCAGTCAGGTCCAAACATCCAGAAGGCAGGCCATACCCCGGGGATGCTTCCAGGCATATGGGTAATGTCAGCAATGAAAAGACCGTGTGTAAAGGACTTTTGAGAGTGTATGCGGACAGATTTGCGACCGTTCGGGGGGTTTTCAGTTTTGTAGTCGACGCCCAGATAGATACCATTGCCGGAAACCCTAGCAAGGCCTTGGGACTTCGCAGTGGTCGAGTCGACGTACTCAACGAACCCGTGCGTAGGATCTTCCTCGTCAAAGAAATCAAAAGAATTGAAGAAGTTGGAGGAGTCAATCCTATTGCTAAGGGTATACTGGGCACTGACATTGATACCTCGGATCATAGCCGTGGAAGCAATAGCGAGACAGATAATACGCATCCTGTCAATGGTCATCCAAATAGTAAAGAATAGAAAGATGATGTGCGTCAAGTCTCGTGGGCTTCTGGAGGTACAAATGTCGCCCATAGGGTCAGATGTAGATGCCAGCCAAATTTGGACGTACGTGCAGAACATGATATCTGGCACAAGAAGTATGAATCATTCAAAAGTTTCTCATTATTCTACGAAGTTTTCAAGAGCAGTATGTATATTGCGAGTCATTATTTGCGAATGTTTGGATGTATGACCCACGAGGTAAGCTCAGACGCTGTGACAAACCGGGAGGTTGACTGTCAACGAGAAAATTGTCTTGTGTGTTTGAATGTTTCTGAGACCTCGGCAAGTTGGATAAAAATGATGCGGGAGGCTTGCAATTTGGTTATGGCACGACACGGTAAGTTTTGCTTCTTTCAACATCGCTTGTATTCCTGGTTTTGTTTCTATTATAACCTATCCCAAACCAGAAGAGCCCCAGATGTAAGAGTCTGGAGTATGCCTACTATTACAGTATAAAAGCTACAATCACAGCCAAAGCGGGAGAACTCAGAGCTCTCAGGATCAGAATGGACTTAATATTAGTCTGTTTATTTGTGTTTCTGGCTGACTTGTGTTTTTGGATTCCATTGTCAAGGCTTCCAGGCTTGCGCCAGAAGCTTACTGATAGGATAGCAGGACCGAAAAGGAAGGAAAAGAAGTCGGATATCGTGGATGACCATGATCTAACTGGATTTGCGCCACCCCACAAGACAAGGGCTATCATATCGATTGTGGTCGCAGCAGAAAATGTTCTCTTGCTTCTCTATGCCTTCATGAGTGAGAAATCAATCCGTGGAGTGAGCATCGGCTCGGGAAAATTGGCGTTAGCAAACCTATTTCCTCTCTTCTTATTTGGCTCTCACGAAATCATTCTCGTCAAGTTACTACGGCACAGCCAGCAGCAAGTCCTCTGGGCGCATAGCCTCTTCGCGTGGATTGCTTGGTATGAAATGGAAGTCCACGTCGCAACTTCACTGTTCCTCGTCTCGGGCCTGAGTAAGTCTCTCTAAAATTCGCGAAAGCTTGATTGCTAAGCATAATCATCTAGCTTCGTGGAATAGCTTGATAGGCTGTATTATGGGGTTCCTGGTAAGCCGTGTGGACGTATCCAATTGCATGGAAAGCTACTAAATGCCTCTCGCAGACTTCTTTGGCCTTGGTTGGCAGCCTGGTGCGGTCATTTAACATGACAACAAGGCTTCATCGAACCTTTCATGGCGTTATTGCAATCATCGGCATACTAGGCGGCACGATCCATCTCTTACAGTCGATCTCGTGTTTGTTGCTTGTGTTGGCCACTGTATGTTTTGGGGTCACCGGAATTCACAGCCTCTGGCGCCCATACAGTATGCCAAATGCCATACTTGCCGTCGGCATTGATGACTCGTTTGAGAGGAAAGAAGCGGTAGAATTGAAGTTTCGGGTACCTGATAGTAAGCATGACTTTTACATCGAAACCTCCGGGACCTTTTACAGGGCAGCTTATGTCGCAGCGAGAGATAGTGGGGGGTGTGAAGCTACGGTGCTGCTCCCACTTTCCACCCTGAAAAGTAGAAAAAACCATGGTTCACTTCAATACCACGGACCTTTCCGCGCACCTTTATCTCCCTACATATATCTGAGCGCGAAACTCGACATCATCACAACAGGTAGCGGTATTATCGAGGGGTTTTCTTGCTTTAGATGGCGGCAACGGGTTGCAGAATCTGAGAACAAAACACCGGTCTTTACTAGACTAGTTTGGCTTACCACGAAGTCGTGTCCACCATATCTTTCCTATTACATGAATGATATGTCTTGGGAGAAGGAAGATGCTACAATCTTGGTTATCGTTCTTGGTAGCGAGGTGATGGGCTCGAAACACGTCACCTCTTGTTCAGATTCAATTCGAAATGAATCAATCGTTCTTGACAAACAAGATGACGATGAAGAAGGTCGTAACGAAAAGAATGCCCACGAAAGGAATGATATTAACAATAATGCATCATTACATTCATTTCAAGCTAAAATGACTATAAAATACGAAATCAACATAGATATGAAACATGCTATCAAGAAATATGTCAAAGAGCCTTCGAGACGAAGATATGGTCAGTTTGTTATTCGCATTGCTACTTCAATACTTTCACTTATTACCATGCTGATGGCTGTTTTGTTATACTAACCTTTCCTAGTGATCGGTGAAAGTCTCAGGGCCCTGCTTCAGGACTAGATTTCTGGATTCAAACTTTAGAAGGACCTGGGTATATGGTAATCACCTTGGGCCTTACTCACTTGAGAGGCTATAACGGAGACTGGTGTCCCTGGCAGATCTAGCAACGCTGTTGGGTAGTCATTGCTCGCTAAAATCATCAATCATTCGACAATAGGCTAACCGGTCAGATTGCCGCCAGTCTCAGAACCAAAGGTTTCTTAACCAAATGGCGCTGACAGTCAAGGACGGAAGTGGGAGGCCGTCACTGTGTACGCCAATGACAGCCAAGAGGCTACATATAGAGCCCATCAAATAAATGCATCCATCATACGCGTCGTCTCGCACCTTATCGTTCTGTTGAATACAGCTAGCCTCGATTATCCTAGAAATGAATGGTTTTGTCGCCTTATACAGCCTCCACATTTCCAACCTGTGATGCCAGATGCTCGGCGCCCTATTATCAACATAAATATAGATTGTGTGAGTAAGACAAAAGTCTTCTGTAGCTATGAACGGATGTGTAAAGATATGGTTTCTATTTATCCCCCATCTCCTCCCCCCTCCCCCATAAGCTAGATCGATATTCAGGTCTTCAATGAAGATCCTGGCATGTTTCACGTAATAGAATTAATTGAGGGGAATAGCAGTCATTCATTGCCTGGACCAAAAACGTCCCAGAGCGAAGCCAAATGTTCTTAGTTTACGTCCTTTATTTCACGCCTATACATGGAGATAAGTACTTATCGACGAAGCCACCCATATCTACCCCATCTCATATTAAGTACATGCTCTCATTTCAGGCCACCAGCGCCAGTAGTAATATTATGGCAACATAGAAGTTACGAATTACCTCAAGCCAATCTGAGGTTCTAAATAAATTTGGCTTGTATTCTCTTCGAGTCTTGTGTAACCTTGAACGATCGCCTTTGCGTCCCAGCTCGGCCAAAATTGTTTTCTTTTCTTTTTACACTCTATATCCACCCTTATACGGGAACAAACATATAACACTGGTTCCCCTGGCTATACTATATAGGTGGCCATTAGAGAAACACTAAAAGTTCGACTCATATTCGAGCCTTCTTTAAGATATTGGACGACTCTGGCTTCCAAAATTCAACCAGAGCCTCTAGATTCTCACGGTGCTTTATTTTGAGTTGCTCTTGCTGCTTTGTTGATGATGTCTCTTCCAGAACTCTTGCAGTATGAGCTACGGCTGCAAGATGGATTGCGTGGCCTGTTACAAGGTCTCTAGCTTTCAAGGTACGAGTCTTGAGAAATGGGCTTTTTGGCAAATAGAGCTCGCATAAATCCCGCGAACCTGCAAACTTTCTTGGTCTTCTTTGTGACATGGTCATCTGTAATTGCAGCCGGTCTCAGATGCGATAACTGAGTGTCTTACCACCGGATATATGTAATATTTAACATTGCACATATTGGCTATATTAATTCAGTAAATTATGCAAAACAAAGCTAAAGCATAGGATTTATTCTATGAATAGCTAGCTTTCTCCTATGAATATTTTATACGAAATGCTGATATCTTACGTTGTTTAAATTACATTTGAAACGAATTATTAAAAACTTATAATAGAGCTACGAATATAATTATACAGTTTAATTATTACCTTATGCTTGACGTTGTATTTCTTCCATACTATTTGATAAATGTTAATACTTTTGAACGGAGTTATTCCTTGCTATATATATGCACCAAAAGTTGTAGGGTCATTGCCTCAGTAAACACAGCCAAGGCCTCAATATTGGCCGATCAAAAGAAAAAGCATATACAGTATAAAGCTTAGAAGCCTAAGCCCAAATCGGAATCCGAATATCGGTATTCTGTCAAGACTAAGCTTATGGAATCGAAGAGGCTTAGAACATCTTTATTGTTGCGTGGCTGAAACTTTTCACTTGGCACCTCGTAATAAGTACGCACAGTATATCTAAAGTTCATAATCCGCTAATTTGTCCACCTGTAAGGAGTGAAAGCCATTACCTTAGTGTAGCTGATGAAGAGACCCAGAGAGTTTATCTCACCCTCTTCCTTGTTGGCAAACGTAGGTGTGGCCGTGGTATCAAGGTGATTACTCGAAGTAGATGCCCAGTAGTATCCCTACTTACCTCGAAATCACTAGTATGTAGTGGACAATTCCTCGGCCTTACGAGGATGGCCTGGCGTGGATTCGAAGAACGACTGACTATCCCCAAGTGTTATCTGCAAGAACGAACAGCAACATTATTCTCCTTCTTGTTAAGCTCGCTGAGTGTACATCAGCTTTACGCTCATTACTAGCCACTTGCCGTGCTAAACCTAGTTCTTACACTTGTCGTTGACACGAGAGATGTCAATCATGTTCATTTGATTACCTATTTGGTGAGAAAAACGCACGTCTCAATGGGCCCTCAATTCGTTTTGTAGCGTAGAGCCAATTGGTAACACCTGATTTTCCGACCGTTTCTCGATGGTTGTTGTTCACCTTCTAGATAAGTATAAAAGAAAGATTCCTATTGACTAAAAGCAATAAGGCTAGTTAACAGACATATAATATTACTATGAACTATAATAATATAATTCAGAGTTAAACATCAATATACTATAGTTACAGTATGGTGTATAGACATTGTCCTCTTTGCAACAACATTCTCTTTCTTACTTAGATTAAAGTACCAGCTTTGGACCACCGAATTGCCGTATAAGCCCATTTTCGGCTGCAAAAGAGATGTACCTCAAAAGCAGAGCGAAGCACAAGCGCTAGTCCTAGAGTGGTCACGCTACAAACAGTCCAAGCTTGCTTTATGATGACCTCCCCTAAGCGGCTTTCTACTGCAATGCAGGCGTATACAGCTCAATAAAATGCATTATGCATACTATGTGGGGCCCTTCACACTTGGGAAATCTGTTATGCAGGAGGAAAATACGCATGCTCAAAACGGTATAATAAGCAACGTAGATAGTATACTACGCTACTAAGTATAGCCCACCCTATAGTTTTTACTTTTTTTGAAGTAGCCAAGAATTTACAAGAAGGGGCTTTTGATCATACTTAGCAAATTATAGTTAACTATATTTCCTACAGGCACTTCTACTATTTAAACTATCAAGATATCTAACATGCTACAGTTTGGTTCACTGCAACGGCTGCACCTAACCGTCCCCAAAAGATTGGCTAATAACTGTTATTGTTGCCATTGCAGTGGCGCATATAGCTGTTTATAGGAGCTTACGGTGAACCAAGCCTTAGCATATATCTGTGGTTGGAAAATATGTTTGGCATTGGATATCTATGCTGCGGATTCATAACCTTCATCCTGTACCGATGTTCCATCCTGTACCGATGTTTCATCCTGTCCCGGGGTTTCATCCTGTACCAGTGTGCCGACAACCTGCATAGAGTTAGTGACTGGCAACAGATGCCGAAAGTGCACTTTACCTTTCGGATGTCTCTGATAAGAGTATTTCGAGCTTTGTATTTTTCATGCCACTTGTTGACGAGGGCAAGCGCATCAGCGTCGTCCTTGACTGTATCTGCGATCCTTGTAGTGTCAAGGTCGAATGATCCTGCCTCCTCGTCGTCCTCGATATCGCCCCCTATTGCTTCATCCAGCAACGATGAAAAACGATAAACACCATGAGTTTGCATCTCCTGAATCCAAACATCGAACCTTGTTTCGGGCTCTTCTTTCTCATATGAGTCAGCCCAGTCGATGGGCGTCCATCCATGGCTGTTGTCGCTTATAGCATCAAGGCAGCCAGTGTCCAACACAACCTTCTCGCTATCTCTATATGCCTTCGCAATTGCGTTAAAATCCTGATCTGGCAACTCTACCTTATCTCCTACACCCCCTGCGATCCGGCGGCGGAATGAGTGATATTCCGCCTTACTGCATACAACGTACTTTGTACGGGACGTACAGCTGTCACGGATCGTGCCACAATTCTTTTTGATTTTCCCTTCGTATTTTACCTTGACTCGGCCCGTTAAATAGAAGCTGGCGCCTTTCAATGGTTTGTAAAGCTCAGGTGGTTTGTCGTGCTTAGAGGAAGACATGTCAAGCCAAGTTCTCTGTCGCAATACGGTAGGGTGAAGTAGGCAGCATAGACAAGTTATATGCTGAGATAAATAGGTAGGAAGACTATAGTTTGTTCTATTTTTACACGTTGCTTTCAAAACACTATGACAAAGAAAGCTCAACTGAAATCTGTTTTTATCCTTATACTGCTGCATATTTAGCGGCAGCCCAGTTTATAACAATAGATGACTATAAGCGTGTCACCCAATAGCTAAACAATAAACAAGAATAGTTAAGTATGAAGATAAAATGGCAGAAGTTATCTATGGCCGCCATAGCTTTTTTTATATTTCTTTAACGGAAAACGCAGCTGAGTTTTGATACTTGAGAGCCTTTCGTTCACTTGAGCCAGTATAAGTTTATCATGAGCGCTTGAGGGCCTTTTTGACGGGCGCAATGGGGGTGCATAGTGATATCCGTACGGACTATGGTCTGAGATATTGGCCAGCCGGTCACGGGGCGCGATTTAGTCCACCATTGCACGATGGGCCATTACCGACTTACGACGAGGCTACCTGTCTGTCTCCACCCCCGCTGTTAGTGCGGTTTCACTCAAAGTTTTTGTATTTTGACACTGATGTCACTGCACCTGGACGCTAGTGTAGAGACTTATGCCTTATGAGGTTAAGACAGCGGTAAACTCAGAAACCGAATGAAGATCAGAACTGAGTGTTAGGTTCTGGTTCCACCAAATGTAAGTAAACTTATCAAATTAGTGGATATGAATAATAGGTAGAGAGCTACTCTAAGAACTTAAGGTTAAACTAATTGCGATTGTATTGTCAGTGATGTAAGTTGTAAAGTCTAGTATGTTTTGCGTAAGTTGAGTTATACACACGTCCTGTGATCTGGTTCCAATCGGTTGTAGTTACGCTTACAAACCATGTGTCTCCATATAACCATGAAACAATACACAAATTGAGATAGGAATCGTTGTCAGCCGAATTTGAAGCCAAACAGGGGCAAATTGTTAACCATTCATCCATTGACACATACGGGGCTGAATGTAACTTGATGCCCACAATGCAATTAAAAATTATATCCTTTGCCCTCTGATAACTACCCTTTAATACCAGGGCAGACTAGTTTACTGCATTTGGCTGAAATAGTTAGCTTTTAGTACCAGAGGCTCCTATTCGATCATAGATAGTCAACATTCGATACGGACGTGTTGATCTCATAGCTATATAGGTCTCCATTCAGGCTGTTTGGCGTCTTCTCTTCATCATTACGCCGCTGCCCTACGCGGTAGCTAACTATACGTGGGCGTTCTGAGTTCCTATGATAAGAGAGAAGTGGGAAAGTATGGGATAAGCAGAATCTGCCGGAAAGCCCTTGCTAATAGCCGAGGGCGTTTCGTTCGACTTAGCATATGGTGTTACTTTCTGCTGGGAACACCATAGCTTAACCGAGCGGTTACATTTGTATAATACGGATTAAGGTATCGTCTGGTACAGCATGGTTCAATGGTTATCTATATAGGTAAATGTTATATTTCAAAAAGCACTTAATAGCCATCCGCACTTTGGTTATCACGCAATGAATCTGACTTTAGAGCACCATGCGGAACAGGTTAAGTCACTGGTACAGGATATGTTGATAGATAGTCCTGATGGGAGTTCTAGTCTATTAACATATCTTGTGGTCGTTGTAGGGTTCGTAATTGAAAGGTGTGCACAGAATAGTGCTACCTTACGGGGTTGTAAAACACCAGGGTGGATTGTGATGACATGCAGTTCAAGTGAAACAGTTGCCATGCTCAGGGCAACGCAATATACAAACCCGGTATTGGTATAAATTGGGGGCTACTTGAACTAAGCTGTAATAAATATAATAGTTGGTTGAAGGTGTAAGCGCTTTTTCTATTCTTAGTCGGATGCGTGTGGATGGCGAAGGTCGCCGGTAATATTACTTGATAAAGAGCTCATAACCTGGGAGTCTTACACAAAAGCAGACCCTACGGCTATGAGGGCTGGTATATCTGATGTCGGGTCATTTGACATCCAGTAATTTTCCATGCCGGAATTTCCCAGGCCTTCAGCGAGGCAGCCTGGCCTTGAGTGGTAAGGATCGCCAAGGGGCGTAGAAGATTGACATGGAATTTACTGAAAAATATAGAATTTAAAACCGGGCCACAACAATCAGGCCAAATCGCAGAGGACCAGGCGATGGCCCTAAAGCCAATATTTCAGACAAGGACAAGACTAAAAGATCATAGTCTTTATCGTAGTCTGCAAGCAGCCTGGCTTGAGAACCTATCAATTAAAGATCTAGATTTGATCACAGACATGTTGACCAATCTAGCGGAAAACAGAGCCGACACATATTATCTTCTGGTCGCTAAAATGCTTACCATTGTGTTCCGTGACGAGAAATCAGCCGATACCATTATAAGGATACTACCAACTATGATGAGAAATGCGCTAACATACATACTGGACGAAAACAGCTGGCGTGGAGAAAGAACACGGATCTTTGTCGAATACCCCGAGACTGGGCAGGAGGATCGCATGTCTTGTTGGAAGCAGCGGCTCCAATTGTATCGAGGAATTGAGGAAGGAATATCGAAGCTCAGCCTTGAGTATGACAAGGATCTTGCCAAAGGTTCCGAACCTCCTCCGGATTTTCGTGATCTGAGCTCTGCCAGCAATATTGAGTACTGGAAGGATATTTGGGCAAAGGTCCAACAACAAGGTGACAAAACGTTCGTGGACTACTTCGACCGATGGAGGGCGTTGGCTGCCAATGTGTTCCAAATGACCCAGCTGCCACGAGAAGAAATCAAGTTTCTTTATCCTATTATAAAAAGATATTCGACCCGCCTGACGCTGCATTGCAGAGAGCTTGAGAGCTCTATGGAAAAAATGAACCAGAGAGCTAAGCATATGGAAGACACAACACGGAAGCTGCAGGAGGAAAACAAAGCATTGAAAGGAGAAATACATAACTCTGTCGCAGCATTTGAACTTCTGCTAGCACGCTTTGGCGCCGGGATCGATAGTAAAATACAACGGGCCATCACGAGAAAAGAGAGAATTGAAGTGGCCTTAAAAGCTTCAGAAGAAGAAAAGGAGAGAGGGGAAGATAAAGCGACAGGGAGAGCAGAGGTCCATAAGTCGTTAGCGAACATGCAAAGGATCGTAGTCCGCCTCGAGAAAATGTTTAAAGACTATAAATCACAAATTCAAAATCAACAGGACTATCTAAACACAACACTAGCCAACCTAGCAAGCACGGAAGGGAATGTTGAACAGCTACGACGTAAGTCTAACGATGACGACAATAGAATCAGGACACTAGAAAAAGAACTTAAGCTTCGTGAAGAGGATTTCACCAAGGTTACGGAAAGCCTGCTTGAACGTCAAATGATGATCTTTGACATGGAGGAAGGAAAGGAAGCTCTCATAGCCAACCGTCGATCGCAGAAACCTAGCGCGGAAAAGTACACTTTCCCGGTTCACTCAGAAAAGAATATTCAAGAATCAAGATCTTGTTACTGTACACAAATAGAAAAGACCGGAGAGGATAATAATGAAAACAAATTGGGACCTCAAACACTTGCAGATTCCAAGAAGGAGATCCGAGAGCTGAAAGAAGAGATGGCGGGAAAAGACGTACTTATTCAGAAGTTAATATCAGGTCTCTACGGCCTCAGACAATCTTACAAACAGCAGAGTTTAGAACACGGATCAATACGAACAGAACGGGACACCCTGCTGTCCAGACTATACCAGGTGCAGGACGCTGTTGAGAGACAATCAGAAGAACCAATCATCTTTGAGGGGAAACATAGTGAACTAGTGGGCTGGATAGAAGATCAGGCTAGGCGATCCCGCGCCGCCGAGGGACATCTGAAGACCTTACAATACCAGCAAGAGACTCTAAGGGACGAACATAGACAAACAGTCGAGGAGAAAAACAGACAAATTCAAGATCTAAGAAAGGAAATGGTGGACCGCTTAAAAGTCCAAAAAGAAAGGGACAAACTCGAGTCAATATTGTGTCAGCTGAAGGAAGTCGTCAGTCCGCACGTAGAAGGAGAAATAAGTTTTCGAAATGGATATACTCATCTGATAAGCTGTGTAAAGAAGCAGACCGAGCAATACCGTGGTGCAAGGGAGAATCTGAACACCTGTCAGACTCACCATAACACACAGTCCATGGCGTCGATCAAGCCATCAAAACTGGAGACGGCTATGAAAAATATTGAAGATTTTAAGCAACAGGTCCAAGAGCCCCCAGAAGAGATCACAGGGAAGCCCCAGAAGCCCCAAGCCATTCAGATGTCGTTAAAGAATGAAGCCACGAATATGCGAAATTCAATGCCACCCTCCGCAACAAGAGACGAAGGAAACGTCACCAAGTGTAGCTATAGTAACAACCTACCGGTCTCGTATAACAGTCTCATTACACCAACCGACCAAATGGACAGAATTTTGGGGGTTTTCTTCGAGAGATACAACCGTGAGATTGAGAACACCCAGAATAAACATCAATTACTACAGAAAGAACTCGGTAACATGGATGGTCGGCTAGATATCTATATTGATGTGTTGACATGCACGCCTGTTTGCTCTTTGGCCGACTTTCTGAGCTTCACTATGACGCAAGGAGGCAAGAACGCTCAGGGAGGTATTATAGACAAACTAGACCTTCTCATCAAACGTATGAGCGAAAGGTTCAGAGAAATTTGGTTTGAGAACAGCCAGCGGGAGGCGGAGATCTTCCAGGGGACTGAAAATATACAAACTGCCAGTATCATGTCTGACAGGAGGGCTGACAAGACATCACCTCCGCAGCTTTGCCAACTGACCAAGTATCCGTCGAACACCCAGTCCAAGAGTGCGAAGCCCCCGGCGTCGCCCGAAGAGCATACCACTGAGTCAGTCTGTACCCAGACAATCGAAATTGGAAGTGTCCAGGTAGCTAAGACAGATCAAAGTAATCCCACAAATGACAAAATAGTTCATAAGCCCCGTATTACGAAAAGTTCACGAACGTGGGGAAAGAGAGCCTTGCCATCAAACCAGGAAAGAATATTACGATCAGCAGCGAATCGTCAAAAGGATACCTCGGGTAATAACGGTTTGAAAAGTGGAGTAGCTTATTTTGAAGTAAGACTTGACCCAGAACGTATAAAGAATGCCAGAAGAGGCTCTCCAGCTAAATAGTAGATGGTTGTCCTGCCTAAACCATATTACACTAGAGCTGCTGTGAGTAAAACCAATAGAATATAAAATGATAAAGAATCGTTTCTGTCACTTTCTGGTAAAAATATGATAGACAGATAACTAAATCAGCCTTACTCTATCAAATAATACATAATGCACTGCATAGAGTACATATGAAAGCGTATTGATTTGAGGCTGCCAAAACTCCGGCCTTTGAAAAGAATGATACAGGTCATGAATGATAAAAGATAGCGGACCGGAGTAAATAACTATAGGTCCGATGGGAAATACTTGGGACCTCATGTATTCAATGAAAACAATTGGCACGATGAATCCTGTTGGATTGGATGCGGAGATTATACCGAAGCGCAAAATCCTAAAAAGAAAATATAGGCGTCAAGCTGTTGAACAGGTGCTGGGGCCTCACGTGCAAGCAGGGATACTTTAAGATTACAGCCGAAATGGTAAAACCTCTAAGGGGTAGATTTCAACAGAACACAACACGAGTTTACCAATCTGGATCAATGGACCGAATACACGTAATGTTTGACACAAGCAAGGGTCAATAAGATAATTAAGGTCAGCAGCGAGATATACCAAAACATGGCCGAAACAATGCTTTTTTATCCCAGCGTTTCAGTAAATCTTGCAAAAGGTTAAACGTGCTGTGTTTAATCATGATCAAGCTCCGCTTCAATGATACTCTCCATCGACTTAAATGTTCTCTAGATCTTCAATACCTTCAGCCCAACACTCTCAATCAGCTGGCACAACTCATTCTCTGTCCTCTCCTTTGCATCCAGACAAATCGGAGTTGTTGAATTCTGCAACTGCAAATTAAGCTCTGAAATCATATCTTACCGGTCGAAAAGAGGCCCAATTGATAATTATAACCTTCACACTTTCATACCTCTTATTTATCACTTGAGCTAACCTGTTTCCCCTTCAAGACTACAGCTACCAGTCCAAGGTAGCTAGCAAGTGACCCTGGCATCCCTGCCAGCCGGAGCTTTGTATATCTGACATAGTCAGTTATATATTTTTCCTGATGCTCGGATCAGGGATGGATGGCTTAAAAGACCTATGCGTGGATTCCAGCGAGATATGTGAGTCCGTTGCAGTACTTCCTGTTTCGAAAATAGCTTAAAATGTCATCTATCGTGCTAAGAAAAACCAAACCCTGGTAAGCTTTTCAAGTCTCTCGTTAGGACTCATTGTGGTCCTACCAAAAGGGTACAGAACGGACTAATGCATAAGAAAGCTTGTGACAACACTTCTGCGTTCCGGTAGAAGTAATGGCCGAAGAATAGTTGTGAAAAAAGGACGAGGATAATGGAAGCAAGGTAGAGGTCCTAGAACCTAGGCCGTCAACGGAATCAAATAAGCATTTTTGATTCCCGCCTATTTCTGCTTTGAGAAATAGATGACGGTCATCGTCGGCGCATGGAACCAAATACAGCGGCATCACATCACTTACCAAAGTTTGGGGCCAGATCATGGCGTAAAACCGCTCAGCTTTATACTGCTCTCGACCTACCTCCCCAAAATGGCCCCTGATAGTTGAATCTGTGTTTTTATTGCACCGTCGCCGGGTAGCTTTCAATCACTCGGTGGATAGTGCCAAATCCGGTACGTCGAATTCGCAGACCAACTTATTCTGCTGCTTAGTTCAAGTGGCTCTCGGGGTGTCAAAATCCCTTTATCGCAGGAGTCCAGCTTTATCATACGAAATGGGATTTTCGCCTCAGACCTTTTTTCACATCGCCCAGAGGGGCTCGCCTGTATACTCTTACAATGCAAGTACTGAAGGGTCAGCCAATCACGATTTGAGCAGAGACAAGTGGACTTAAGACTCCCTGAAACCGCGGTTTAATTCCGAGGTGAATTTACACATGAAAGTCGTTTATTGCATACCATCTCCGACGGGCCTCTGCCCACTTTCAATTGAGCTGTAGTGAGAGCGAAGGTCTCAACATAGGCATTAAATACAGCGACAAAAGTTTGGCGGTTGTTATTGCCTTATTGCCCAGGAAGTTCTCAGAAAATCAAATCTCAACCATAATCGGAATAGGTCTTTATCTGTGACGAGATCAGCGATGTCCTCTGAGACTAGCAACACCATTCTTGTCACTGGAGCTACAGGGTTTCTAGGCAAAGTAGTTGTCGAGGAACTTCTCAGGCTTCGTGAAAAGCACGCCATCAATCAAGTCATACTTCTCTTGCGAAAGAAAGATCCTTTAGATGCCCAGGCGCGATTTGAGCAACATGTCGCACCTTCGCCATGTTTTGCCTCCCTACCCAAGGATTGGAAACGGTCCATTCTCGTCATAGAAGGAGATTTGTCAAGCCCCAACTGTGGTCTCCAGGCCTGTCAATATAAGCTCGTTTGCCAAACGATCACTCATATCATCCATACGGCTGCCTGCATCAAATTTGATAGCACAGTCTCGGAGGCTATTTCGTCCAACATAGATAGCTCCTGCCATATTCTTGCCCTTGCCAAGAATTGCGACAACCTCCAACGGCTTGTCATCACGAGCACCGCCTACGTGACCCCACCTCAACAAGGTCCCATCTACGAGAGTCTGGTAGACCTACCTTCCCCCGCAAGTCAAATCGCCTCAGAATTGAGAAATGGAGTTCTTGGAAAGGAGGAAGCCATTGCCGCCACCGGCCATCCAAACATCTACAGCCTATCAAAGTGCTTGGCTGAACACCTGATCTGCGAGACAAGGGGTTCTCTTCCGGTCACCATCGTCCGCCCAAGTATCATTTGCGCTGCGATTCAGAACCCATCACCTGGCTGGATAGACAGCCGGGCTGCATTTGGAGGCCTGGTTCTGGGTTTCGGTACGGGATCCCTTCGAGTTATTGACGGGCGGCCAGAAACAAAGCTTGACATCGTACCTGTTGATTTGGTCGCCAATTGTCTCCTTTACGAGACGTTCCGCAGGGACATCCAAAGTCTCGATCGACGTAACGTACGTATTGTCTTTTCCGTGGCAACTATGGAGAAGTCCCTCACTCTGGGGGATGCATGCAAGATGCTGGAGCTATATTTTGACGGGCGTTTCAAATATATTGGCCCCCAGGGACCCATTCTGGACCTCTACCAGCTCTATCACCACTATATACCCTCGCGTGTCTACGCAACAGTTAACCGCATCAAAGGAAACGAAATAGGGGAAAGACAAGCCATGAAAACATGGAAAGTTGTTCGTGGTATGAACACTGTCTTCAAGCCTTACACGAATTATACGCATGATTTCCGACCTGAAGGTTCAAGTGCTGATTTCGACCCGGCAAAATACATGCATGTTATTTGCCAGGGCGTGCATACGAATCTCATGCACTCTAAGCTCTGAAACCAGTCATTGCTCGATGGCCGTTGAGGGAAAAAGTACAAGCTTTGTAGTAGCAATAGAAATAACAGATGCAATTGATATGCCATAGACTTTTGATGTCTGGATACGGTATGGCAGTCTCAATATCCTGTATATTTAGCACAGACCTTCATCCTAGCTGAAGGGCTCCAACGCGACACAAACAAATCTACATATTGGAAAACTCAAACGCTACATACATGATATTAGACTTAGCTTTCCGGACCGGTAAGAGGGCCAAGGATAGATGAGAATACTTAAGAACCACCCCAGGGAACATACATGTCCTTTGAGAACAGGGAAGTAGTTGCTTAGCAAAGAGGGAGGGCACTGTTATTCAGGTTACTGTCGTGTTTGGTGAAAGTGAGCGAAGTCAAGGCCGATACATGCGCGTGAGAGCCAGAGCAGCATCGCGACTCCGGAGCAATGTTATGCTCTATATTACAATGATGTGTCAGGATCCATGGTAGCACCTGCGACGTCAAAACCCAAGGCCCGGAGAGTTCATCCATAACAGATCCTAGTGAATCTATAGTTGCGATCACTTGCACAGTTACCAGTGTGCAAGCCAAACCGTCACAAAAGCCTGAGCTCGTCAGAGGACTCCTTCAAGGTCGGGATGTGCACAACCGAATTACTTGCCAGGCCATAGTGATATCGATCCCCAAGTTGTGGGGAGGTCTTCGTTTGAATGATGTTTCCTGCCGAGAGTTGAATGATTTATGAAAGCTGGTTGTCAACGTGCGAAAGATGTGAACAAGAGCTCGGATCATGTAATCCATGAGTACTTTCTTTGCTGGAAAAATGATTGAGTTAGTGAGCGAGCCACAGGATAAGCAAAAGCCGCTTGAGCAAGATGGCCCGGGTTGTGAGAGCATTCTACGCACATACTGTTGGCACGGATGCAATAATAAACAGGGAGCAGGATGGCAAGTTGAAGCTGGTTGTCTTGTCTACGGGTTGTTGTTTATATTGCGCAGTAGTGCTAGGTGAAAATATATATTTTATGAAACTTAGTTGTTCCTTATTGAGATGAGAGTTCTTCTCAGGTCTATATCTCTAAATGATTTCATCTAGGACTTTAAACTCTAAATCTAGGACTTTCAGACTGTTAGTCTGAATCCTGAAGGAAAGGGGAATCCCCGGATTTTCCAGCACGGGTACGGACCGGAGTTGGAGAAAGTCAGGGAGATTCACAAGACGGAGATTCACATAGGCCCAACACACGGACCCGGTTGCTGAGCGCCCTCGAGGTTAATCAGATGTCACCAAGGCGGAATTTCGGTAAAGAATAGATTTGAGATGGCTGGCCAGGCGGGACCTTGAAGCTACACTGATGTTCACAATCACGTAGTAGGTTCCTGTAACTGATAAAATTTGTGACATGGGGCTTCTTTCTGACAATCGGGATAAGTGCCGTGTGGTAGACATCTCTATATTCGTTTGCAAGTGTGCTTCTCTAAACCGTTTTCAACGCTGTTAACTGCTTACAAGGTAACACTGCCTGGTCATTACTACAATGCACTTGCAGCTATGAGCAGGAAGGTAGTATCAAACTTGAAACGACTGTAATGTTTACTACTATGGAAGAAGGTGAGTAGTCTGGTTTCATTACCGTAATCCAGCATAATGACCGTTTTTGTGAAATTTGTGTCCGGACAAGAGAATTTAGTCGTATTAAATGCTCAAAAGCAACGAAGTAAGCATTCAATGAAGGTCGATGGTAGAGATGATATTCTCGTCTCGAGGAAACAATAAAAATAGAGCAGTGACTGTAGTATAGACAAGCAACGACTTCTTCCAGCGGTATGCTAGTTAAGAATGGTATTTAGAGACCTAAACCAGGCATTTTATGAAGGATGAGAAGTTGCAAATACGCCTGTAATATTGTACTCAGATTCTACCATGAAATACTTTATGTCGCTATACAAAAGATCCTTATCCGCTAGCCATTTATTAATCTCTGTTGAGTCTTCCACACGAGACAGGATGCCCTTGCAAGTTGCCTCCACAGAAACAAACGCCCATAAGGATATTTCAGAGCCCAAATCACTCTGCCTAGTGTGCCAAAAGCGCCGATCAAGCAGGCGCCACCTACATACTAGCGATGTCTTAGATCGATTGATTTGTTCCAGGCATAGGTGTGCTAAAATAAAGCTCTCGCTTTATGAGGAACTCAGCAGGTCCGCCGTTTTGAACGACGACAATGACTTGTGCCACGGACTCCAGCCGTACGGGATTAAAGAGCTACCGACGGACAATGTGGCCGGCTGCTCAAAGGATAGAATAGCAGAGCTTCCGGCAGATTCAGTGATTGGCCGCCATGTCCTTTGGGCTGATATGATGGAAGACAAAGCCCCCGTCGTCAACCTGGATTCCAAACCCCGGACAGGGCGTTACGTAATCCTTTAGATTGGAGCATGTCTAGGCGCAATGCGTAGTTCTGAAACTAAGAAGTCGGCTGTTTGGTTAGTAATCAGCCCGTTTGTGAATATAACACCGTCTGTGTAAAATTGCAGACGAAAATAGAACAAACCCATGAGCGACGTCTTTGATCTCTGGCCCAAAATAAGCGTACATACATCGATCAATGCCCACAGGCCAAATATAGGAAGTACATTACAGTGGGCACAGGTTGAATGTCAGTAAGTGGACTTATATTTCACCCTGTGCTGTCGTTCATTTCACAAAAAAAGCAATTGTATCCCAATTGCTGACCTGTAAACAGCGACACCCCTAAAACCATCTACTACTATGTCTAAAGCAGATAATATGTGACTATAGAGAGTGGTACCTAACAGCATAGTGTGAGTCAAGAGTGGCCGAGTTTGGAAGGAAGTAGCCAAACCTCACGAAGATTGTGGATGATTAACAATTAGAAAGTTTTTGATGGAGGCGTAGTTACTAATGAAGAATCTCACTTGCGATGGCATTTTGCCGCATTGAATGAATCTATCATTTCCATATTCTATACAAGAAGTGCCCCTGGCTCCTCTGTTTAATGAAAGTTGAACATTTTCCCTACTTTTCTGCATTTTAAAATCTCCCCAGAGCACTCCAACTACCCCAATCTAATTAGGAAGCATTCATAATGAGACGAAAAGTAAAGCAGATGATGCGGCGTCTGCATAAAACGCCGCATGATCCTCGACAGACTTCGTGCCCGGAATTTCGAGCTTCGGCAGTCGTGAGTCCACTAAACAACCTGATGCAACCCAGGGATGAATTGGAATATAGCCAACCCGGCTCTATCCACCCGGCGCATGTATCGTATCCGGCCGGTAATCGTTCAGACGCAAGCTTGATTCCTGCTCCGCTGTCCATCTCGAAGTCGCGACATGGGATTTATCTATCCCCTCGGCTCAGGGAGGGGTACTAGTATGCCATGCACTTGGTTGAAAAGATTATAGAGTTATTTGGTCTCGATGTTGTTTACGTCGCTAGAATTGATTTGAATTTAATTGAGTCAGACGGGTCTGATGCTGTTGCCACGGTACTAGTGGCCTACGTTGCGCGAGGAGCGGAAATACCACGGTGGATATCACCGGCGATGTACCAGAGGCCTAATCAGGGGGCCAAATAGAGCTATAATCCTGAAGAGTTACCACTCGAGTTTGAAAGCGGATATAGCCACCTGTTTGGCAGAGAGAAGACTCAGTATGATTTCACCTGCTTCGCAAAGTACAGAATTCAATATAGTGATGGCGAGCTGAAAACATTTGTTAAGCACGCTGAGGGGCTGGAACATGCAGTCACATCACACCAAATTCTGGATCAGAGTACGTCATATCCGCTGTAACGTTAATTTCCTCACGGCTGTGACGAACTGTTTAGGATGTCGACTTTGTATTTGTCAACTTTGTATATGTATTTACTCGACCTTGTTGAATTATTCAGTATAGTCCACTTGGGTGTGTTTTTATGTCAAAAAGCACTTCTGGTACCGTTGCTAAGAAGTAGTGCGCTTCTTCGATAGAAGTGCAGTACATTTCATGATCTCATTAGGATGGATACTATCTGTATGTTGTCGGGGCCTGGAGAAGTAACAAAACAGTCCTTATAATGAACAGATCTAACTTGAGACCAGCTTGCCACCTGCTCATCTGGCTATTTATGACCTGAAGGACAGCCAGTGTATCTTTTACATGCCTTGAGACATATCCGACTACACACCAGTTACCCAAAGCTATAAGTCTATTAGATAGGTGACATGCATGCAAGATCTCCACCGCGTTTAGTCTACTTCGGAGTATTGATCGTGGACCCGATCTACGCTGTATTAGTTGAGTTAAAGCGCAACCCTGTTACTGTGACGTAATTTCTGGCATGAACACAGCTGGCCTTCCAGGAAGAATATCTTTTAGGGAACAAATGGCGGAAATTCAACTACCCTGCATAGAATTGGGTGTCTCTTGGCGCATCTTTGTCGTTAGACTGTTAATCAGCGTAACATCCTGTTCTTACTCTTTAAGGTTATCTCACGTTCTTCTCCTGCACATAGGGAATAATTTCTATAATGTCAAGCGCTAAAGTTTCGGAAAGTTTAACGCCACCTGGCGGTGAACACAGCAGTGCGTGTAGAGACGAGATGACCTTTCGTCTTCGGGTCTAGTACCTGTTATATAGTCTATATCGTTCTTTTGACGGCGGCATTCCCAAGTCTGGAGTCCAATGCCAACCCAGCAGCAGTGAAATACCTAGCTTAATAAGTGTACGAGACCTTGAATCGGTTTTATGGTACAGCCTTGCTATTATATTCATATGTAATACATCCTTGCTACACAGCACAAGATTGAATTTTTTCGGTTGCTTGCCAGAAGTTGACAACTGATTGTCTATTATTAGAAGAAACTGTGGACAACTGCAGGCAGATAAATATTGAGTGGTGGCTCACCTACAAAAAATCGCTCTTGACCGATGTGATTCACTCTTGCTGGTCTAATTTTAGATCGGTTCTCACTTCTCGGAATGTCACTTCACTAAGACTGTACTGAGGTTGATGCATAAGATGTAGTCATAAACATATCAAGCATCTCATTCATCCCAGACAATTCTTGTTCTAAGTACCGAGATAAGGGACCTTAGTAACCTAGTTAGCAGGATGTCATAAAACCACGAAAATCTAACACGGGTCCAAGCATATAGGCTCATGGCAACGTAAGAAGGTCTTGTGCATTTCAATTCTAAACAAAGAAGACTGATTCTTAAAAGAGGGTGGCCTGTAAAGGATTCTTGGAATATAAAGCTTTGACAATCTGAACCCAGATTTTCTGACAGCAAGAGACAATGGAAGTTCAACAAGCATTACGTGATCTTATTGATACTGTTCAGCTACTGCAGCGGAAGGCTACTCTTGCAGAGCGTCCACTTCTTCGACTCACTATGGAACTTCTGGAGTTGTGCGCCTCCACTGTACCTCAGCCTTGCATGGTAGAATTACTGCAAGTCGAAGTTGGTCAGCAGCAGCGCTGGGTCATGGACTATCTAAACCAGCAGAAAGGCAACGAGCAAATGACTCGACTGGCTGATGACTTCGCAAAACCGTCAGAGGATCACGAAAGACTGCTTCTTAGATACTGTCAAGAGACTTGGGAGGGTGCCAGAGCCATAGCACTGGTGTTGGACGTTCCCCTATTACGACCAACGTGGAAAGTTATGCACCATAGGGAAGCATTTTCATCTTCGAAAGGACGTAGGTCTCACAGGAGAACGGATAGTAGCTCCATTACGATGTCATCAGAGGATCCAAGAGAACATTTTTGAAGAATAATTCCTAGCTCTGGAACGATTCAATCAACAGTACCGGTATTGCTAGGAATTCATCGTTGATTTTACGATTTTCGCGCTTACCTATTCCGGAAAACTGCAAGCAGGTTCTCGCAAATGGCAGATGACTCATGAAACGTATCCTAAACCTGGCCCTCGCTATGTCTTGAAGAAGGGGGACAGGGAATCATGCTCGATTGGCCAGCTGTGTTTATTCATGTCGACATATTGAGCGGGTTATTCGGAGAAATACAGTAAGCGCTAGCGCTCAAAAGCATCTGACTAGATTAGACGCCTTTCCTACGTTCTGTCCGATCTTGCATTACCAGGAGCGTTATTAGCACAGAGCATAGGATTGTGTAGGATAGCATAGGTATACAAACAATTGACATCGCTTTGTGAAAAAAGCCGGGCTTCTGTAACATATGCCAGGATAAGAAATGACAAATAATCTTGCATGTGTGAAGAAAAATCCGAAACAATGGCTCTTGATACCGGCATAGCACATCGATATGGAACATACAGGCATCTCAGGCTTCTGTATAAGAACCTGGCAAAGACCATACTTGAGTGCGAGCTCAATAACCACGACTGGACGCTGTAGAATACGATATCACAATGCCCCTCCCCACCAGTGGTAAGGGTCTTGAGCTGCTCATCATTCAAATTTGCTGCGGCATAGTTGTTTATGTCTCTGTGTGCCTACGGCTCTGGGCCCAGCATATCAACAGAAAAAGGTCGTCACTTCGTAATAACATCACATCAAGAAAGGTTTTACTGCACGATGTGCTGATGCATGTATCTGTGGTACGTTTCTACACATAGGGACCCCCTAAGTGGCGTGATCCTTTCTAGCCCATATATATATGAGATCAGTCGCCTTCCGATTTTGTTGCACTGACAGTATTTATAGTTCTTTTATACAATCCAAGCTGTCATTGTGATTCGTGGTATCATCGAGGGTGGTATCGGGCTGCACGCAAACGACATTGACCAGACCGAAATTACCATAGGTTTCCAAACCTGGTACTTCGGCGAACTCATCTATCCTGTACTTTCATGTCTCACTAAGACCTCCGTAATCTTGTTCCTGCAACAAGCGTACATCGTCAAATTTCAAACAAGAGAGGCCGCCAACAGACGCTACATCCAGTGGGTATTGTACATTTGTCTGTGTGCCATTTGGACTTCCTCGAACGTGTTCTTGTCTGCTAGTATCTTTCAATGCTCTCCCCCAAGTCATTATTGGATGCAGTTTGAAGATCCTAGCAGCGAAGGGACATGTTCAAAGAGCATTGTACCAGCTGCCGGTATAGTTTTAAGTATAGTAACAGCCGCCAGCGATTGGGCGTTGGCTTCGGTACCCATAGTCGCCTTAACGAAAACGCAGATTCCATGGCGAAAGAAAGCCGCCATTCAAGCTTTGTCGAGTTTAGGCGTGGTGTAAGTAATCTCTCATACCTATACACGTTTTTGCTCCACTGAAACAGGGTGGACGGGTGAACTAAGATAATTATTTGACACGAAACTGATAGCGCATGAGCACGATAGAGCTGGTATATTTATGATTGTACGCGTACCCCACATTCAGACCCTGGAACTCACTGAGGACTTTCTCTATGAAACAGTGTAAGATATTCCCTTGCTTTACGGCCACTACGGGAGGCTAAGTTTCATGCAGAGATGTTGCGAAGTGGACGGTTATAGAGGCTGCTATAGGGATCGTAGCAGGCTGTTTGCCGACCACTGGACCGCTTTTGAGACTGATGATACCTATGCGAACCTCGCCGGTCGGCAGCCCCTTTGCAATGCAGTCCTCTTACAGAGCCCACGCCGAGCGAGGGCCACGACTCAGTAAGAATCTTCCTAGTGGAGAGATTTATGTTAAGAGGTCATTTTCGCTCAGTTCGAATATTGCAAGTGACACTAGCGCGGCCTTGGAAGTTAGTCAAGAATCTCGCGGGTAGTCAATGGCATATTCGTCATTGTTTGCCATTTTAATTCTGGTAACATTGGGGGCGGCGTCATCGGTTCAATGGGTTTATGCTTACATAATCGAGGCTCTGTTTATTTCAATTGCTCTTCATAATACGGTACGCATAGCCAAACATGTCACAGACACGTCAAGGTACAATGATTTGCTTTGACTATCAAGGGTGATTCCCATGTAGTTGGACATATGGCCTGCAAGCATCATCAAAATCATTTGTTGCATACAATGGTACCGGAAATGGTTATGATGAAGGATGCATCCCTCCCAGTTTTCATTGTTTGCTGGTCCCGTCAGCTGTTGCTGTCGGTAGTACACGTATAAGTCAGACTTGTTGAGATTGTATAAATAATAGAAGAGGAAATAACGCAATGACATAAACTCACATTGCTAAGCCCATAGGTTAGTATTTAGATGTCAGTCCTGAGATAGGGTAGTCAATTTACAGCCACTGTTTTCTCTTAATCAGTTTCTCAGCGATAAATAGCTGCGGAAGACTGTGTCTTGGAGTAAATTATAACACATCATCATTATGTCGTTAAGCGTAATGTAAAGGGATTTCGACCCACTTTGAGCTTTATAACCCCGCATATAAACATAGAGCATGTCCTACTAACAGCGATTACCGCTATATCGAGGGATCCTTTGCAGCCCCTCCTAGACCGAAGTAGTGATAACCCTCTCCGTACTTATCGATAAGATTTGATTGCTACCTAGACCTCTCTTGCGCTAAGACACCATCGTTGCCGAACTCTCTCTGACTTCAATTTATAACTGGGCCATTCAAATGCTAACACAGATGTGAAAGAGGTAGAGCCAAACCAAAAATACATGAACAAGAATCAACATAGCACCAGCTCTGGTAGACACTGGCTTTAGCGGCTAGGGATATAGTAGGACCCTATGCACTTACAAATGCTTTTATTGAGGAGGGGAAAGTAATGTAAGAAGATGTAGCTTTGTGAGCTGTGCAACGGAATATCCACTGGGGAGAAATATTCTCATTCAGTACTTGATCTTTGTCTACTCAAGTAGGATTAAACCTTAGTGTTGTCCGTTCACCCCGCAAGATCGCATTCCTGGTATAGTTATTATGTCACTCTATCCACAATGAGCCACTTGCCTGCTATGTATAGCAAACCGTGAGACAGGTGGTTTGGACGATAGCCATCGGTACAGAGCTAAGAACAAGGACAGAGCGTGGGCGACCGAGTATAGAGATCTAAGCCAGAGATGGTAGTATAAAATGGTGGTCTATTCTGGAGTCTCTTGAAATGGGTATCAGGCCATGGACGCCATCTATATTTGTTCGCACGTTTGTGTTAAAATGCCTCTCGTGGGCGCATCAAGTCATTACAGTTGACTACAAAGACGACGGTAGTTGCGTTGCGAGCGTGAACCACTTGGGAATGCTCCTCGCAGGAAATACAGATACTAACATGGCAGCAAATAAAGTTGTCACCGACAATAGGTGGATGACAATTTCTGAGCAGTATGACAATCTGTCGATACAGCTGACACCGCTGCTCGCCGAGCGCCTTGACGTTATGCAAGCTACTGCAGGAATGGCCCTCCTTGTTGGGTTACCATCTTCAACCGAGCTAGCACAACATCTAGGCGCAACATCATCAGCTGGAGATGTTCTTCTCGACGCAGACCCGCGGGCGAAAGTCCTTCGTATCGCTTGCCCGACACTTCCCAGGCGTGTAAGTGCAGAAGGCCACTGCCGTGGCGACAACATTGAGTGGGCTAGGGGAAGCGGCTTAAAGCATTCCGAGTCCCTTGCTACCATCTATAGCCGTCTCTTGGGCCCATTCTCTCATGTGGTCTGTGTCTTTGTCTCGAGTTTCTCCTCTACATTAGAACTAGGTAGTTTCCTATCATCCTGGCTTCGATCTACCTGGTCTAGAACGCAGATGTTTGCGCCTTCCCACTCCCCTGCAGCCTTGCCGCGCCTCATTGTTCTGACAGAGGGGAAGACTTTACCCGGTAGCGGCTTCCTAGGAGGGCTTAAGTCATCACTGGAAGCTATCGTCATGGAGCAGACGGGCTTCTCGCTCACTCGAGCCTTCTCCAACTTTACTGTCAAAGAGGCTTTGACGGAAGTCGGCCTGCTTCGGCAACGTCGATATACAAAGATGACGGCTTTTCTCGACAGCGAGTGCGCCGCGGCTCGGAGAGATTTCGAGCGCTTGAACATGCTCTATGATGCACATAACTTGGTTGACCTATTCTCCAGAGCCTATCGGTGCCTGGTATCCAATACTATCTTTAATCCAGTTATAGCTTCACGGGCATGGAATCCGATACCGTCGAATGCGGTACGGCAGATTGTAAGGTTTCTCTCTGACTATGAAGATAAAGAGTCTCTACAAAAGTTCGCGTTGCCATACCTAGTCTCTGCGATACGCGCAAACGCGTATCCGGCTACATCCCATCGTGAGTATTTGTTTCTGTTTCTTTCCCTCTTATCCTTTGTGTTTGCCTTGCAAATGTACAGGAATGGCAACACTATCTCTTTTTCTCCTCTTTACGTTAATTCTACATCGCTCCATACCTGTCTTAATATTTGATGTTTTCAAGAATCAGAAAGACGTGATACGCACATATACGAACCCATAAACTCTCACACGCCTACTCCTATTCCTATATGAATATCCAATGGTTAACGATGTTCCAAAGCTTTTGACTTTCCACTCATCTTCGACACTATCTACAAATCGACCTGGGACCACGCGGCACATACAGTATCCTTAACAGAAGACATGTGTCTGTTGTTTGAGCGTATGGTGAGGCGCTCTCTAGATGCCGTAG